>NW_015090985.1:403467-428170 GCF_001431845.1 Calidris pugnax | reverse complement strand
GTCAGGCACAAACCCCCCCAGGTTCTGTACACCCCTACAAAGAGATGGCATGTCCTCGCCCAGCGCCGTTACCGCAATTAGCACACACATCCCTTTGCCAGGGAAAAAATCTCCTCGCAACCTCTGTCCTGTGAAGGAGAACCTTATATTTATCCATACCCATTGAATGAAAACCTATAGTATTTATTAGTTTTTGCATAAGCAGCAATTAACAGCTAGAAATAATGAAATAAATCATTCTGTGGTAAGTCCTGAGTCCACCAAACCTCAGAGTGGATCTGCCAGGGGAAGGGAGCGAGGAGGGAGGTGTGGGCTGAGTGCCCTCTGCTGGGGAGAGTCCCTGCCAGCCGGAGGAACAGCTTATTACCCCACTAATTACTCATTAACTCGGCTCCCTTCATTCTGTGCATTAAGTAATGCCGTAAAAGCTGTGATGATGTCATTCCCTGCCCTGGAAAGCATGGCTGGGGGATACTGGTCTCTGCAGCCCCCATCTCCTCCCGGTGGGGATGGGATGGATGGGAACAGTGAGCTGTGCTGGTCTGGGTTCCAGATGCTTGTGCATCGTTATAGCTGCTGACTAATTAGTACAGTCATAAGTTAACTCAGTGGTCTCGTGCCACTATACTATATATAGTGCTTTTCACTGTCACTATATATATGTGTGTGTGTTGTCCCTTCTTAAACAAGTTATAAATCTGTTTTAAATGGCTTTTTTCTCTTAACAGTAGTTATAAATCTGTTTTAAATGGCTTTTTTCTCTTAACATATACGACTAATTAGTACAGTCATAAGTTAACTCAGTGGTCTCGTGCCACTATACTATATATAGTGCTTTTCACTGTCACTATATATATGTGTGTGTGTTGTCCCTTCTTAAACAAGTTATAAATCTGTTTTAAATGGCTTTTTTCTCTTAACAGCTTGCAACAGTTTAAAATTTAAGATGGGAAGGCTGTCTGATATTTGAACGCTTTCTTAGTCTTCTAAAAAGGAAGAATACACTTCCAGCAAACCCATGATCATGTAGCTGTGCAAACACTGTTACAAGTTGACAGATGATTTTCTGCGAGATCTTACGACTATCCTTTTATGTGTAAAGTTCTTTTGTTTTTCCCTTTGACCAGGGTACATCATTTACTACAGTACGGACGTGAACGCCGAAATACACGACTGGGTTATCGAGCCTGTCGTGGGCAACAGACTGACCCATCAGATCCAGGAACTGACCCTCGATACGCCCTATTATTTCAAAATCCAAGCCCGCAACTCGAAGGGCATGGGGCCCATGTCTGAGGCCGTCCAGTTCCGAACCCCAAAAGGTAAACTGTCACCTCTATCTCAGTGTCTTCCTCCTCGTGTTCCAAATGCAGCTTCTCTAAGGATGAGGTACATAGCATGGATTTTATATTTAAACTGGAAAGACAGGAAGACAGTGGAGTTTGACTGGAATGAATTTTTCTAGTGGGTTGCTCTTGTATGTAGTTCGTACATATGCAGATGTTGCTCAGCTGTTTGATTAATTGTGGTGTTTTAAAATTACTGGTGGGCATTTAGACCCTGTAGTTGTTAATGCTGAGGGTCTGCATCTTAAAAGTGCTTTTTAGAAAACCAGTTTTCAGTTGGTTTAAGATTCTGGGTCTTGTGCGCCACGTCTGCTCCCAGTGAGACGGAGGGAGACCCTGGGGCTGGCAGGATGGGAGCTGATGGGACCTCGTGGGGGGATGGATTGGGAACTGGTGTGACACTGTGGGCTCCACAATCCAGAGCTGCTTGGTGATGGGTGATGACTGAAACAGTGTGAATGCAGGAGAGCTTGGGAAAAAGTACTCTAAGGAGAGGGGAAAAATAAAAAGTTAAGAGGAGATTTTGTAACAGTCCTTTTTCCAAATGGGTGTCGGTGGTTAGAAATGAGAGCTCAGCCAGTCCCCTGCTGCTCTGTGAAACTTGAAATTCTGTCTCTTACTCCTTCAAGCCTTGTGATCTTTCTCTTGTTTTTTCCTTCCCTGTGCCTGTCCCACTAGCTGAATCCTCAGATAAAATGCCTAATGACCAAGGTAAATGAAGAGCCGCGCTTTCGCTTTTATTCTGTCTTCACGCATTTTGTTTTTCCTGTCCATGTGCTGTTGCATTTCTTAAATGAAACAAGTGTCTGTAACTGTAAACGAGCAAGTTCCTGTTGTGCTATTAATAGTGGAAGAACTGGAAGTCCTATTTGTGGTTTGGGTGTTGGGAATAGAAAGCGATCCCTGTAGTCAGATGTCAGATGAAGGGACAGGTGGGTCGTGCCAGGGCTGAGTCATTCTGTCCCAGGGAATTGGGATGCAGCGATGCTCCGGCCTCTGACCACTGATGCCAGATCTGGGTACACAGAGGTGCAAGATCAAGCAGTTACCTAATTAGCCCAAGTGCTGTTTTGTGAGCTCGACATCTGTAATTATTTTGATAATAAAGGAAAGCATGTGTGCTCTGGAAAGCTTTTTTGCAAGAGCGAATCTGCTTGTCAGCTCATTTGGACTCCAGACTCTCCCAAAGAGCACAGCATTAGCTACTAAAAGCCTTAAGGTTTTAAAATGTTAGCTTGAAAAATGGGAGCTTTGAGTTTACTACATTGAATTATAAGGTGAACGTCCCAGGGCTGTTTTTGCTTTCTTCTGAATAACGTACAAGCCCAATAAAAAGGGAAGAATTAGTCTAAAGGGATGAGTTTAAAAGGAGGTTGGCAAGCAACTCAGACAGACAATTAAATAGGTCCTAAAGGGGTTGAGAAAGAGCTTCTTTTTTTTGACTTGCTTTTCAACTTGTTACTTCGATGTCATTTATTAAATACGCTCTTACCTTCTGTCTACCAAATAGTGCTGAGACCAGGCAGTTATGGAGTAAATTCATACCCAGGCTCGTGTGAGAGAGATGCTGGAGAGACGCAGTTTGTCAGCGGGGAGGCAGATGCTCAGCTGCACGGGGAGGGACTAAGGGAAGATTAAATGGTTTTATTGAAAAGTTGCTGTTTTCTCCTCTGCGCTATTCTAACCTCAGCAGAGAGCTAAATCTTCTCATTCAGGGTTATCATCTTATACTCAGATATTTTTTCTAGTAACAATTTGATTAAGCTTTATAAAATTATAGAACTTATAACTCATAAAACCCTACAAAAAGCCAAGAGAGTTTAGTTTCAGAATTCCTGTGAGCATACTGACTCCAAATCATGGCAGTGGGCTACAAGTAGAAGAGGAGCAGACAAGCTGAAGAGCTGGAGCCTGCTCTGTGACAAGATCACTAAATCAAAGTGTGTCCTTTGGGAAATAGTGGACAAATTATTTGGGACTGGAAGGAACAAAGCTACAATGGGATTGAGTCTCCAGCCTTAGTGGTTCTGTCTTTTTCTTTTCTCTCCTACTTCACTGTGTGTGTTCTGTATTAAGCCCAGTGTATTGTTCTCCCCACACTCCCCAGCACGGAGCTTGTACTGGGAGAAGGTACCAGCAGCTGCTGTGGGGCTTCAGGGGGTTGCACTGGCCTCGCACAAAAGCAGAGGTCACGGGATCTCATCACAGGAAAACTGTCCTCAAGTAACACACAGTACAGCTGCCTTGTCTGGCTGTGGATCCCTAATGGGTAACGTGGAGACTGACAAGCTAAAAAAAAAAACCCAACAATTTCAAGTAAATGTTCTTTATGTAGGAGGAAATGGAAAAAGTCAACAGCAAACTTTGTAAGATGCTGGAGAAGAGGCTGGTGTCGGTACGGAAGGGGCAGGGTGTGTGTATCCTGGAGGAGCAGGGCTGTTCTGGTGGTGCCTGGGCAAATCGAAAACCGGGATGGGTTAGAGCCCTCCTGCCCACACGAGCTGCAGGGAACTGAAGGGCCCGGTCCCCTTCCAGGTTGCTCTGCGTGAGATGAGCTCCCTGGAATGTAAAGGCTAAACTCTCGATCCCTGCCTGGATGGGTTAGAGCCCTCCTGCCCACACGAGCTGCAGGGAACTGAAGGGCCCGGTCCCCTTCCAGGTTGCTCTGCGTGAGATGAGCTCCCTGGAATGTAAAGGCTAAACTCTGAATCCCTGCCTTCAGGAATCACAGAATCTTCTAGGTTGGAAGGGACCTTAAAGATCATCTTGTCCAACCGTCAACCTGACTGACAAAAATAGACACCCGCACAACAAACAAGGAGCATCATCACTAAACCAGACCTCCCAGCACTACATCAACCCGGCTTTTGAACACCTCCAGGGATGGGGCCTCAACCACCTCCCTGGGCAGCCCATTCCAATGCCTGAGAACCCTTTCAGGGAAAAAATTTTTCCTAATATCCAGCCTGAACCTCCCCTGGCGCAACTTGAGGCCATTTCCTCTTGTCCTGTCGCCTGTGACTTGAGAAAAGAGCCCGACCCCCATCTCTCTACACCCTCCTTTCAGGGAGTTGTAGAGAGCAATAAGGTCTCCCCTCAGCCTCCTCTTCTCCAGGCTGAATAACCCCAGCTCCCTCAGCCTCTCCTCATAAGACTTATTCTCCAGACCCCTCACCAGCTTTGTCGCCCTTGCGACAAAGACACTGAGAAGCATCTTGGTTAGGTTCCTAAATTTGATCCTATTTTGAAAGCTGGACTTTGTATCTTGTCTTTGCTTTCTTGGGAACGAGCAGACACGGGCAGCGGGTGCGGGTGTCGGGGTCCCTGGGCTGCCCCACTCCGCAGGGACCGTGCGTGGGGAGTTATTCCCAAGGATGCCCACACCTTTGGAAACATGACTGCTCTCCAGAATACTGCCTCCTCCCTGCCACTGCCTTCCAACATTTTATCATCTCAATGTTATTTATATACTTTGTCACATGCACACACAGAGGGGTAACACCTGCAGGCTGCTGTGTGGGTATGTACACTGTCCCCAACCCGGGGTGTTACCCCCCGTGGGCCACACGGTCCCTCTTGGGCTGTGCAGGTGATTCCCTAGATCTCATTATCTACTCCATTATTTTATGTCACCTGTTAACTTCAGAAGCAATTATTTAAATTTTCTTTCACGGTGTTATTAAGGATATTGAATTACACTTGGCCGAGTACAGGTCCTGGAAGAGCTCATTAGAAATATCCCTTGTGAATAATGGTTCTGCAATTATAATTCTTATTCTTATCAGTTAATTAGTTGTTAATCTTGTTAATATGTGCCACATTGCTTTTTTATTATGCTATTTTTAAAAAAGCATTGTACTTAGTAAAATGTTTTATGGCAGTCTAAATATAGTATGTCTGCATAGTTACTGTTACCAACCAAATTCATAGCCTGACATTTAGTTTGTTTGAAAATACCCGTTTTCAGTAAAACAGAAAGATGGGCATAAAGGGTCCCACCATCTCCCATCTCTCGCCTTTTCCATGATCCTGCCCCTGTGAGGCTCCAGCTGCTGCACTGAAAATGCACGGGGTGGTTATTTCATGTCAATACATTTAAAAAAAAGCTGTTCAAAATTCACTGTCCCCTCTAGACCAACAGGTGCACGATGTCTTTTTTGTTAGAGATTTGCCCTGCAGTAGGGCTTTGCCATTCTTTCAGACTGCATCCAGCTCCTCTCTGTACACGTGGAACATTCCTGCTCCTTCTCGGGGCTCCATCAGTGTCACTGCTGGCACCTTTTGGTGTTTTGACCAATTGTCTTCATTTCACGGTGACTAATTAGCAGGCTTTGACTTCAGGTTCACAATTTCCACTCGTTACGCATCCTTTAACGCTTATTACTTCTTGATTAGAGTGGATTTTTAGCTGAAAAAATCCTTCTGCTGATGGTGAAACTGTATTTGCAGGCGGTTTTTTTGGTAATTTTGACTTTTTGTGCGTAGCAGTGTAAAAATGTGCAAAGTGTTAGGGATCCCCATCACCAGAGGAACGTTGTTCTTTGCATCCTGCTGTGTGTTTGCCCCATCGCAGGATTTTTATCACTGGTGGTAATTTTGTGTTAGTCTGTTCTAATGAAACCAGCGAAGTGGCAGAGCCAGGGGCTGGGTATCTTTGTGTGCAGGAAGCTCTGTGCTGCCCCAGGAGAGGTCCTAATGTTAGAGGTGACCTTGTCCCCTCACGCCTGGTGGAGGGACCTCAGTGAGACCAGAGTTATGCCAAGGGGGGGTTCTTGTGCCAGGGAAAAGGGGACGGCTCCTGCGTTGGCACCAAGGAGCCCCCGGGCAGCGTTGGAGCTCTGCAGGGGCTGTGTCATTTGCCTGAGTTTGTAATAATTGACGTACAAATGTGTTTACTTCCACCATCATCCAGTACACAGAACGGTTTGCAACCAATTAATTGGTTTTCCCACCTCTCCCAAAAAAACATTTTTTGTGATACTTCATTGTTACTTGTGGCAAAGGTGAAAGAAAAGAACAGGGAGAAGCTGAAAGCAAGTTTTTATGGATAGACAGGGACTTAATATGACACTTACTGTGCTTTTGATCCTCCACTTCCAGTTTTCCACACTTACTGTAATTAAGTATTAGGAAAAGAAAACCATATAATTACTGTTGCAAGATGATTAACTGTCTGTACAAATGTGGCAAAGCCATTTGCCTCAATATATACCTGTATATTATTACAAATAATTTTAATTGTATTTAAAAAAATGAATACTAGTAGGGACTCCTAAGCTTACTTAGGAAAGTAGTAATGCAGAAAGCTAATTATGAAATAGCTCTTTTGAAGAAGGGGTTCTCTTCTTGGAGAAGCACAGTCGCTGTTCAAAGCCAAATCATGTTGTGGGGGAGAGAAAAGGAGGAAAAAATGGTCACAGTGGTTCAGTGGAGATCTGAAAGAGCCACCGGAGTGTGTGTGTGTGTGTGCACCTGTGGGTATATATATATATGTATATAAAATTACCATGTTATGACCTTTTCAGCTTCAGGATCTGGAGGGAAAGGCAGCCGCCCAGTGGACATAGGAGCGGATTACAAACCCCCCCTCGGTGGTAAGTGTTGTTAGAAACCTTGGCAATTTAAATGCTGCGTTTCACCGGGCGATGCCGCATCCTACTGAACATAGTCAGCTCTTTACAGCCCTGGTTACTTCTGTCCCAGTAACATTTCCTCTTTACGGTGAGCTGCTCCCACTCAAGAAGTGGTATCACGCTCCTGCTGGAGGGTTCTTGCCTGCTGTGTGGGGCACCTGTGAAAAATACTATCCTGTGGGTTTATATTTCAGTCTTGATAAGTAGATCTTGTTCCCAGTTTAGTTTTAAATGGCTGCACAAGGGTAAAATCACAGAATCATAGAATGGTTTGGGTTGGAAGGGACCTCAAAGATCATCGAGTTCCAACCCCCCTGCCCTGGGCAGGGACACCTCCCACCAGACCAGGTTGCTCAAGGCCCCATCCAGCCTGGCCTTGAACCCCTCCAGGGATGGGGCAGCCACAACTTCCCTGGGCAACCTGTTCCAGTGTCTCACCACCCTCAGAGTAAAAATTTCTTCCTGAGATCTAATCTGAATCTTTTTTCTTCCAATTTGAAACCGTTTCCCCTTGTCCTATCATTACACCTCCTGGCAAAGAGTCCCTGTCCAGCTCTTCTATAGGCACCCTTCAGGTATTGAAAGGCCGCTATAAGGTCTCTCAATTAATTTGGTAAGAACATAGTAGGAAGGAAAAAAAACCCATCTTAATTCCTTCTCCTTATTAGCACTGTGCATTGCGGGAGCCCTGCCCTGGGGTAGCACTCCTTAGTGTGACACACCACGTGTGTTCTTTCAGAGGGATGTGAGGGCTGTAGGACACTGGTACAGATTCGGGTGGTTAGAGGGGATGCCTGTAGTGCTGGAGTTTTAGCAGGGTCCCAGGTTAACTCTCCTTAGACTCTAAACTATTGCATTTTTTTATGACAACTATTGGAGCAGGGAGAACATAGATTTTTATAGACTGTTAGTTGGAAACGGGTCTGTAAATGTTAGTTGGAAATGGGTCTGTAAAGCACCTTGTAGATTTAACAATTGTACAGAAACGCAGCTGGCAGATGACAAAAAAAATATAACCAAGGGCTTCACTGGAAACCCTGGCAGATAAACCAGCTCTCTCTGCTGGTCTGCATGGTCCTGGAAGGCTTTGATGGGCACCGCTCCCTTTTGATGGGGACTTTTTCTATCTAATGAGTAACCCCTTTCTCCTCATCCACTCGCAGGCAGTAACAGTCCCCACGGAAGCCCCACCTCCCCCCTGGACAGCAACATGCTCCTTGTCATCATCGTGTCCATTGGAGTCATCACCATTGTCATCGTGGTGATAGTCGCCGTCTTCTGCACTCGGCGGACGACTTCTCACCAGAAAAAGTAAGATGTCCAGGCAGACTCTGCCCTGCCCTACCTTTCTAACTTCACTCTATTATTTAACCTTCGTGATGCTTCAAAGTTTATTGCTTTTAAATCTTGTGGGCTGTAGAAATTCTGTTCTGACAACAGGTTAGTAATGCAGTTTGAATTCTCATGGTCAGAAGACAACACGCATCAATACAGGGAAGTTTTCATGCATGTGGTGATGATGATGATGATGTTCTGCTTTTCCTCATCAGCGTTTACAGACCATCAAGAGTTCACAGGCAAACTGGGGCAGTGATTTCTGCACTTGCCCTTCCCTGGGGAGAAATTAGTGTTCAAAATACTGGGATTATCTGGCGTTTCATGTTTTTTAAAAAAAGCTCTGTGTGTTTGCGGCACTCACAGCGTTTTCTGGTGAATGTCTTGCTGGAAGTTCACGTGCTCACCTGGGAGTTAATGCCTCGTTTTGCAGCAGGGTTGGAGGCAGAATCCACCTGGGCAGAGCAGCTCGTGGACCAGGCTGTCGTGTTTCCAGCCTCCAGTCAATCTCTCTCTTTAGAGCTGGGGGAGCCCAATGGCTCAGGAGGACCCTCCCTGCTGTTCTTAGCTTGTGCTTCACTGTGTGGTGGATAATACCCCATTTTTAGACAGGTTACTGGAGTGGAATCTGAACATGGTACAGACTCCTTAGAAAGTGCCCCAAAATCCTAAATATAGGTGTGCATCTGAATTATTCCTCGTTTAGAGCATCTGGATTCAGACTACGCAGTGATGCTTCCCTCTGTAGCCTCCTGAAGGCTGTTCCTGCACGTTCTTTGAAAGAACTGAGCAGAGCTGAAAGCTTTTTTTAAGTTTGAAAAGACTCTGTTACACATAACAGATAATCTCTTATCTGTTAACGCTTAGAAGATAATCTTCACTTGCTTTTCCAGAGCCAAACCATCTGCAAAAATGCAAATTCTCCAGGAGAGGAGAGCAAGGGTGTACAGGTGATGGTCTCACAGCTGGGGGATGCGCTTGGGAGAGGGCACAAGTCATGGCTCTGTGCCCAAGAGACGTGTTTTATTTTCAAGGAGCAGAAACAACCCTGTGAAATCTTGCCTCTTCTTTTTTTTCCCCCAGTTTCTGACACCTCCCTTGCAGCAGCAGCCCAGTCAGTCACCTCCTGGTCCCTTTCACTCATTCAGCTGCAGGGTCCCGCAGCACCTGCCCAAGAGGCTCCGCTCATCAATACTTTCACCGTGTTATTTAGTCATATCTTAGCCACTTCTAGCAGGTGTGCTACCCCAAAGGGACGCCTTTTGCTGTCTCTGCCAGGGTCCAAAGTGAGGGGGGGGTGTGGAGGGCAATGCTGCAACTCTACATTTTGCTTTTCCAAAATTCCCCCATGTCACACGTCCGCCTGGCAACCCCTTTGCTGCTGTTGAGCAGTGATGAGAAAAGCACCTTCGTTAGATGTGTCCCACCTGAGCCGGGGCAAAACGAACATTCTTGTCATCAGAGTTAACCATCCTATGGGGATAATTGGCTGTTTGCACACTCCTCCTCCAGCTACAATCAGTTTGAGGTTGGTTGTAACCCCCAGAGTACGGGCGCAGCGCGATGTACCTACACTTCATGTTTGGAATAGTCTCTTAATAACCATAAGTACAGGAAAGTTAATTTTTGTTAAGGAAAGCTTGGACTGTAGAGCGCAGTTCTGCAGCATTTGAGACAAAATTCATGGCATCAGAGTTGCAGGATGTGCTTTGAGATGTCAGATGTGCTTATATGTAAAATTCAAAGCTTCCTGCCCAGTGGGGTAGCTTTTGCTCAGCTGGATACAAGATCTGAAGGAAACCTCAGTGAAAATGTGCTTTTTTCAACAAGTGAAAGGAAGCCTCACATCTAAGAACGTTTCATTTGTTTTCCTTCCCAAGGAAACGAGCTGCCTGCAAATCAGTGAACGGGTCCCATAAGTACAAAGGAAACTCCAAAGATGTCAAACCTCCCGACCTCTGGATCCATCATGAAAGGCTGGAGCTAAAACCCATTGATAAATCTCCGGATCCCAATCCAATCATGACAGATACCCCAATCCCCCGCAACTCCCAGGACATCACCCCGGTTGATAATTCCATGGACAGCAATATCCATCAAAGGCGGAATTCCTACAGAGGTGAGCGATCAACGAGGACTTTGTTGATGGTGTTTAAAATTAAATATTGCTCTACAGGCTGAAATCACTTTATTAACATACTGTTCAGTTACCCTTATCTTTTTTAGTTCTTATTTTCCAAGCAGTGAATGGGGTTTGTGCTTAGTTTATAAAACTCTCCAAAAAGAATGGATGCCATGTTTTAGTGAGAAAACTGAATACCCACAAGTTAAATAATGAATTTCCCTTGATAAATACTGATTAGTAATCAGAAGATCATGTGGTGGGTGTTTCCCATTAAACTGTTGAGAGACATGTGGGACTTTTTTTTCAGCAAACACAGAGTCAGGTTTTGGTGCTTTAACCAGCCACGGCTCAGCTCTTGAGGTGTGGGTGAGTTTTCACTCGGTGAGTGATGAACTTGTTAATTGGCTCACCCCTACGTGTGACTCTCCGTGCTGCCACTCATTGCCCAGAGCTGCACTGCCAGAGGTTTGTGTTTTCATTATGGGCTGGAGAGTTTCTCCGGTGCCCAGTAATCCTTACCCCTAACTGTCCTCCTTCCCACCTTCCAGTGGAGGATGAAAGAGCTGGTTTTATCAGTTCTGAAGAACTGCTTCCAAACAGGACAGCCCAGAAGTGGAGGGAGGAGGCTGGAGATCATCTGGTGCGGTATCACACAGGTCTTGCTGCAGCAGAAAATAACCTTCAGTGTTTTTCCCTCAGGGCATGAGTCAGAGGACAGCATGTCCACGCTGGCGGGGAGAAGGGGGATGAGGCCCAAGATGATGATGCCTTTTGATTCTCAACCACCTCAGCGTAAGTCAACAGCCCACCCACCCGCTGGCGTGGAACGGGGGGCACCCAAACAGGATGCACAGACTCAGGTGCTGCTTCTCCTGAGGAGTCCTGCTGTATCCACACCGGGAGGGTTCAGAGGTGGCATCCTGAGTCTCAGAGCATGAAGGCAGAGTTAGGTCAATGGAATAGCTGTGTCTGAGCGAGCAGGAGGCACACTCCGAAACGGAGGGAGAGTTAGGAATGTGTCCAGCCCTCTGTCTGTCTGTCTGTCCCGATCTCCTGCAGTGGCAGGTGCTTTTTAAGGCAGAGCCCATGACCTGGCTGTGTTTTGTAGCCTATTCCCTTCATCCTCTGCCAGTGTCCAGCTGTTAGACAGGGACTGCAGAGAGCTGGGATGGCTCTGTCAGGTGCTGCTCCACTGCTGGTTCCCTCCCCCCCAGACCAAACAGCCATAGCCTTTTTAGCCTCCCCTCACGAGGCAGCTCCTCCATCCTCTTCATCACTTCAGTTGCCATTCTCAGAGCTGTCTCTGACTTCCCTACTTGCTTCTTGAGATGCAGAGGGGCCAAGCTGCAAGTCCCACCAAGGTCTCGCAGAGCAGGAAGCAGCATCCTCTGCCTGTTCTCAATACCTTCCTGCTGGATGAGGAGCCTCACGATTCTGTTGGCTTTTTTGGCTGCTGTTTCCTGTTGAGCTAATGATATCAGAGATCTGTCAGGCACATCTCCAGGAGCTCTTGGCTGAGCTGTAACTGCCAGCTCTGAGTGCAGCACCACGGAGGTGGTGTTTGGGTCATTTTTCCCTCGGTGTGTTAGTGCACGTGGAAGTGATGCTGAAGTTGACCTGCCATCTCTTTGCTGCTCGCTCCATCTCCTGACGCCCTTCTGGAGTTCCTTGCCATTTGACCACCACAAAGGCCTTAGTGTAATTTCCAAACTTGAAGATGGATTTCTCTGATTTATCCCATGTCAGGGTCACTGACAAAGATAATTGATTAACACCAGTCCCAACACTGACACCTGGGGAATCTCCTGCTGACTCTCCTCTGTCTTGAAAATCGATTATCGAGCCCCTCCCTTGGCTTTGTGTCAGTGACCAGCTTTCAGTCCATAAAAGAGCTTTCCCTCAGCAGCAACTTGGTGTTTTAACTTCAGACTGGACCCTGTTCAGAGCCTTTTTGAAAATGTAACTGTGTTGTATTTGCTGGTTCCCTTTATCAACATATTTACTGTCTTGAAAGGCTGAGATTAGTAAAGCAGGATTTACTTTTACAGGAGTCATGGTTCCTCTTTGCTAAATGACCATGTTTACCTGTGTCTGCAGTGATCTGACACCAAAACACTGCCACAGCTGCTGTCCCCCCCACCCCCATCACCACCCGTCCGGGTGCAGGGCGTCCCCACTCATGAACTGGTCCCTTGATGCACTGAGCAGAAGAAATGGGCTCTGCAGGAGAGGGGAAGGATCCTAAAACCCTGCAAAACGTGCAGCAGCTTTGGCTCCACGGTGTGTCTGTTACACACGTTTATTGCACCAGGGACAGGCCACCAGAGGAGGATGAGGTTTTGTGGCTCTGGCAGAGCAGACTCTTAGAGGAGGAGGATGGCTGGTTTGTTATTTCTTATCTGTGCATTTCCCTGTCGCTTAATGATGCTTAATGACAGTTGGACAAGATGATCTTTAAGGTCCCTTCCAACCCAGAAGATTGTGCGATTCTGTGATTTGAACAAAAGTGCTGAACTGCAATTTTGTTGAGGCAGTAGAAATATCTTTTAATTATTATTATGGAATATTTTAAGAGTTGAACAATATCTCTCCTTTTCAAATGATGACTCTGAGGTGGAAAAGGACTCGACTAAACCCCTAAATAAATACACTGAGACCCTGACTTGAGAAGCCAAGAAAAAAGGGCAGAAGAGGGTGCAGAAAAAGACAAGAGGGACAGAAAAGGTGCAGCGAGGGAACCGTGGGGCAGAATTACCCAGGGCTCATCTGGCCTGAGCTCTAGACTTCCCTGAGCACCATGGTCACCTTCAGCCCCGCAGCCAGGTGTTGCTGTCACCAGTTCTCCTGTTTTATGGAACAATTTTGGGCCATTCCATTACGTTTCAACTTCCTAAATTTTTGGTTTATTGACCTGAAGTGGGGGGTTTGTTTTCTCAGCCTCTACCTGCTTTTTCAAGTGTCCTGATGACCCAATTAGCTCAGTTTGTGAGTTTTCAACTGTTTTCTTGTTTTACAGCCTTTTTACTAGAGTAGTACCCTTTTTCTTGGTTTTAAAATGAACAGTCTGATGCTCCTGGCACTCTCCCAGTTTTACATGCACAAGGGAGGAGCAGGGGATACAGTTTTACATGTATGAGGGAGGCAGTGGTGGATACAGTTTTACACTCATCATCCTTACTCCAGTTATTTTCTTAAAAGCTTTTTTGCTGTCAAATACAGGTGTCTGACATTGGATTCTGATGAATTCCTGTCCCCTGCCAGGTGTTAGGACATGGTGAATTCAGGCTTGTTTGACCCCATAACGAATTCAAGCTGCAACAAAGTCTTGCTTGCTCTTCTGTGTGTTTTTTCTCTAAACGGGGCGCAGCGTTGGATACACACAGTGTCACAAAAACTCACAGAGGAGCTGAGCTGCAGAGCGCTGCGTGCCCCCCAGAAGCAGTGTAGTGACCCCCCCCGACACTGTGGTACTCAGTGAGAAAGATACTCAGCAGCTTAGGTGACCAGTCCCACGTGGGATGAGGAGATGTGCCATTGACACAAGTGAGACAGCAGTGAGACACATTTTAGGGAGGGAACATATTCCAGTTCTGCCTCGGGATGGTTTTCCAGCTGATGTGATGCAGTTGTGATTCTGTGATTTGAACAAAAGTGCTGAACTGCAATTTTGTTGAGGCAGTAGAAATATCTTTTAATTATTATTATGGAATATTTTAAGAGTTGAACAATATCTCTCCTTTTCAAATGATGACTCTGAGGTGGAAAAGGACTCGACTAAACCCCTAAATAAATACACTGAGACCCTGACTTGAGAAGCCAAGAAAAAAGGGCAGAAGAGGGTGCAGAAAAAGACAAGAGGGACAGAAAAGGTGCAGCGAGGGAACCGTGGGGCAGAATTACCCAGGGCTCATCTGGCCTGAGCTCTAGACTTCCCTGAGCACCATGGTCACCTTCAGCCCCGCAGCCAGGTGTTGCTGTCACCAGTTCTCCTGTTTTATGGAACAATTTCGGGCCATTCCATTACGTTTCAACTTCCTAAATTTTTGGTTTATTGACCTGAAGTGGGGGGTTTGTTTTCTCAGCCTCTACCTGCTTTTTCAAGTGTCCTGATGACCCAATTAGCTCAGTTTGTGAGTTTTCAACTGTTTTCTTGTTTTACAGCCTTTTTACTAGAGTAGTACCCTTTTTCTTGGTTTTAAAATGAACAGTCTGATGCTCCTGGCACTCTCCCAGTTTTACATGCACAAGGGAGGAGCAGGGGATACAGTTTTACATGTATGAGGGAGGCAGTGGTGGATACAGTTTTACACTCATCATCCTTACTCCAGTTATTTTCTTAAAAGCTTTTTTGCTGTCAAATACAGGTGTCTGACATTGGATTCTGATGAATTCCTGTCCCCTGCCAGGTGTTAGGACATGGTGAATTCAGGCTTGTTTGACCCCATAACGAATTCAAGCTGCAACAAAGTCTTGCTTGCTCTTCTGTGTGTTTTTTCTCTAAACGGGGCGCAGCGTTGGATACACACAGCATCATATAAACTCACAGAGGAGCCGAGCTGCAGAGCGCTGCGTGCCCCCCAGCAGCAGTGTAGTGACCCCCCCCGACACTGTGGTGAGAAAGATACTCAGCAGCTTAGGTGACCAGTCCCACGTGGGATGAGGAGATGTGCCATTGACACAAGTGAGACAGCAGTGAGACACATTTTAGGGAGGGAACATATTCCAGTTCTGCCTCGGGATGGTTTTCCAGCTGATGTGATGCAGTTGAGGATGTGGAGGTTCAGGACTAACCCCAGCTGTGACAGCCCTTGGGTACCAGCCCTGCCAAGTTCTCCTTTGAGCCCTGCCTATCTCTTTCCTGGGCCTGACATTGATTTTGTTCAACTTTTTATCCTGTTTGCAGACACTCTGAGGGCTTCCAACTGTATGTTTCTATTTTATAGTAAGCAAAACTTTAACATAGTGTCTTTAGCTCCCTTTTTGCAGAAGCTACAGAGAAAACTGAGACCATTATTAGGTGAGGCCAGTTCTCAGCCAGCAGTGCAGACAGCAGGACCATCTATTTGGTGTGTTTAAGCCTGTGCCTGCAGATACCTTCCCATGGCTTCTCTCCCCATAGCATTCAAACCTAGTTATCTACCTCTTAAATACTAAATTAGGATAATTTAGTATGTTCAATTTTATTTATAATTGCCAGTACTGGTGTGTGCCTACTTAGTTCCTTCCTAACTGGAAAACAAAGATTCTGGAAGGATAGTAGGAAGCAAAGGGCTATTTCTTTCTTAAAGCATCACATTTCTCTTTTATCCAGTTCTTCACCTGAACTTTTCCTTGAAATTAAGCAGTGCATCATGACCTGGTGCTACAGATGCTGGTGCTACAGGCTGCTTTTTAACCTGCAGAGCCATCAGATTTAGGTCTGATACCCCACCAAATCATCAGAAAACCCCACAGTTGCAGCAGGATGGCTTGGTGCCAGAGAAAACTCTCTGGGGATGTGGCTTTTCACTGGGTCAGGTTTTCACCCCGTTGCTCGGCAGCCCCTGCTTTGGATGGTGTTTCAGAGCTGACTGTGATTTTGTGTTCTTCTTCCCGTCTCCAAACTTTTAGGAAATGTCTTGAAAGGTGGAGTGTACGTGCATGATTTTTTATTGTGGCTGCAAAAACATGTGGGCAGTCTTTCGTACTGCGTGGTGTTTGGTAATGATGGAAACACTTGCTGATGTACTGCGTGGTGTTTGGTAATGATGGAAACGCTGAAACACAGGTGTAGACCAGGGGTTTCTACAAATAGAAGTAATTAAAATGTTCATGCCTGGAAAATGTTATGCCTTAAAATCTGTATGCCTCCTACCTTGCTGACACGTAGGAGAAGCCCTGCTGTCACTGCTGACTGCTGTCTCTGCTGGATGTCTGATCCCAAGATTTTGTGGGTTATTCCTCCATTTGTCAGTTCCCTGCAAGACAAAACTGGCATTTTAATCTTGCCTGAAGTGAGAATATCTGACTTTTCACAACCCCTTGACAGCCATCTCACAGGACTTAAATCTAGAACTTACTGATTCCTCAGAATTAGAGTTTAGTTACTCTTGGTTTACAAGAGGTTGATAGTGATGTAGCATCATTACTCTCTGTGAGAGAGAAATTCTTGATTACCAGCAGTTGAAAATCTCATAAACGCTGTTTTCCAGGAAATTAGGAAGTTGGAGGGTTCAGGTTTGTTTATCAGCCTCTGAGGTCAACCTGTGCTCATCGATGCCGGGGTAACGGAGCTCACCACGGGAGTGATGGATTTAGGCATCACGTCATTCCTAGAAAGTAACTTTCAAAGGCAGCACATCTGAAGAATTTCCAGAAAAGGTTCAAAAGAAAGTAACCAACCACAACCTTTTTTTTTTTTTCTTCTTTATGATGCTAGTGGTAGCATTTCCCTCCTGTGTTGAGACTCTGTCTTTTGGATGATTTTAAGCAATTCAGTGTTTTACTCTGACATAAGAACTAAATTCTGCACGTTCTTTTCTACCCAGCTGGGGAGTAGTGAGAGTTTGTTTTGCCCTTGTCACAAAAGAGTGAGGGCAAAGGATGATTTACACTAAATATAAAATTCATGTCTTGCAAACAGGCAAAAGGAAACAGCAAGATAAAAAAAGAGGGGGAAAAAATATAAAATTCATGTCTTGCAAACAGGCAAAAGAAAACAGCAAGATAAAAAAAAAGAGGGGAAAAAAAGAGGCTTTTGGTTTGAGTGCACTGGAGCAGAGCTTTATTAAGTCTGGACAGAGGGAATAAATGGAGCCTTTGGTGTCTTGTCCCCTACCCTTATCATTTGTCTTGCATTATTTAATTAACCAAAGATGCTACATTTGGTTACAATGTTAAGAAATTCAATGACAGCCAGAAATTATTTCGGAATTTGTACTCTTAAGTCTCCTGTATCAGGTCTGGCATTTCTGTTGAAATCCAGGGAAGTTCCGAAGGGACCTGAACTTCCTTTTTCTCGAGCGTAACAGAAAGTGCTTGAAAGACAGAGCCAAGAGAGAAGCACTTTCTGCACAGGGAAATGAAGAGCTCTGTCTTGTGGGGGATTTTGTTGGCGTGGAGGGAACTAAAGTGCTGGAGCGGAGTTGGGAAATTGGCATTGAAGCGTGTCACCTCGGTGTCACCGTAACTCCGCCGAGCAGTGGGCTCCGGTGCTGGTGGCGCTGCGGGAGCAGGGAGGGCTGTGGTGTGGTTCATACCTGTGTGTGCTTGTCTCTCTGTTAAGCGTTTTTCTGTCTTGTGTTCATCCACAGCTGTGATTAGTGCTCATCCCATCCATTCACTCGATAACCCTCACCATCATTTCCACTCCGGCAGCCTCGCTTCTCCAACCCGCAGCTATCTCCATCACCAGGTCAGCCCGTGGCCGATGGGCACCTCCATGTCCCATTCAGACAGGGCCAATTCCACAGGTGAGACACAAACCATCAGGTAGATTTTGCTCATTATGGAAAAATGAGTTAAATGTGTGGAAATCAAATGTCACTTGGTCAGTCTCCATCGTGGTGTTCCACGAGCGCACAGTGATGGGTTTAAGTACAAAAAAGTCCTTGATAAGGTTGAGTTTTCTGTAGTTTCTTGTGTAGATCAGATCCTTGAGACACATGATGGTCCTTGGAAAAGGAGGTTTAATGTTTTATGTGCAACTCCAAATAGGAAGATTCCTTAATCTAAGGCCTGGAGTCTGAAACATGAGATTAAATCTAATTTGGGCTACTTAATATGGTAAGTTTTTTCTAATTAGTCGTGTTTAAAACGAAGAGAGGATACAAGCCCAGATTCTCTACTGAGAGCTGACATTTGTGCATCTTCCTCAAGCACACAGAAAATTGTGGTGATTTTTATGCAGCATTTTCAAGCTCGAAGCACAATCATTTGCAAGAGATTTTGTAACGTCTCCAGCGCTCTGAAAAATTCTGAAGCACCAGTATTGCAAAATTGCAAAATCTCACATCTTGAGACGCAGCGAATTCTGAGCTTCTCTAGTTTAAGGTCTGCATTTTGATGAAGGTGCCCCAGCCAACAGTGTTGTTTCCTGGGTCCTTACGAAAGCATTTCATGAGGCTGGAAATGCCCAGTTGGACAGACGTTAGCGGCAGAGGGCTCCCTTGGTGTGTTTTTCTGCTGCTGAAGTGACAGCTCTCACAGTCTACATCTTCTGCACGTGGTCTGAGTAGGATCACCATGCCCTAAATTCAATATACCATCTTAGGTGGATCTCTTAGATCAGGGTGGAGCCTGCTGCAGGCAAACAAATGAAGCCCATGATTTCATTTGGTGAGACACTGGCCCAGGTTGCCCAGGGAAGTTGTGGCTGCCCCATCCCTGGAGGGGTTCAAGGCCAGGCTGGATGGGGCTTGGAGCAACCTGCTCTAGTGGGAGGTGTCCCTGCCCAGGGCAGGGGGTTGGAACTCGGTGATCTTTGAGGTCCCTTCCAACCCGAACCATTCTATGGTTCTATGATTTTAGCTTTCAGCAAGTAAAGAGATTTCAAGTCTATCTCAGGAAAAAAATGTGGCTCTTTTAGATGCACTCCTGTGGTACCTGCTTAATTGTACCTCTTGAAGAATGCCAACACCATGGGTAAAATGAGAATGAAGATCTGCGTTCCATGCTGTTTATCTGAGGTCATCTTAGAAGGAGTTGTTGAGTTAGTATTGTACCTCTGGAGTCACTCAGTCCTGTTACTAGACAGCTGTTGCCATCCACCTTAAAGCAGGACATTTACACAGAATTGGTGTTATTTGTGACACGGATCGTTCGCTGTGAATTCACCTCTTCGCTTAGAACAGCGATCTCAGAAAAGGTGCTTGCAAACACCGCTGTGAT
This sequence comes from Calidris pugnax, assembly GCF_001431845.1. Lineage (NCBI taxonomy): Eukaryota > Metazoa > Chordata > Aves > Charadriiformes > Scolopacidae > Calidris > Calidris pugnax. Next base: position 408,863 of record NW_015090985.1, on the reverse strand, counting down.
GTTTCCATCTGACCACAGAGAACATTTCTGTTAAAGAAAATAAACACCCTTTTTTTTTTTTTTTTTTTTTTTTCCCCCTTTTGTCTGTTGTAGAATCTGTTCGAAACACACCCAGCACGGACACCATGCCGGCGGCCTCCTCCCAGCCCTGTGCTGACCTCCAGGACCCCGAGAGCTCCGCGGGGTCTTACCTGGCGAATGCACAGGAGGAGGATCCATCTCAGAACCTCCCCACGGCCCACGTCCGTCCTTCCCACCCGCTCAAGAGCTTTGCGGTGCCGGCGGTTCCAGCGGCGGGTCCCGCCTACGACCCCGCGCTGCCGAGCACGCCGCTGCTGACCCAGCAAGGTGAGAGGGGGGACACTGGTGAGGGACACTCCCACAAAGAGAAAAAGGAGGTTCTTAGGAAGAAAAGAGCTTCTTCTCAAGAGAGAAGCTCTTGAAGGGGCAGGGGCTAGAGTTGGGCATCAAAGGGAATATGGCAGAGGCTGGAGTGAATTCTGTTGGTGTGATTTTCAAGGTCCTTTTCTTTTATGAACAGAGATAAACTAGAGCAAAATTCAAATTCAGCACTTCATAACTTGAACCGTTCATTTTCCTCTAATAGAGTCCTTTTTATTCTCTTACTTTCAAGAGCTTTGCAGAAGAACTAATTAACTGAGGCATAACTATGTACCAATTCCTTTTCAGCTCCTAACCATCCAGTTCACTCGGTGAAGACTGCCTCCATCGGGACTCTAGGAAGAACTCGCCCTCCCATGCCGGTGGTGGTTCCCAGTGCCCCTGACGTGCAGGAGACCACCAGGATGCTGGAGGACTCGGAAAGCGTAGGTACTCGTGCGCTGCCAGGGCCTCTCTTTGGCAGTGCTCACCACACGGGGTGAACCTCTCTTTAGATTCTTGTAAACTTCAGTAATGTTTGTGCCGAGACTTGCAGAGGGCAGTGAGGCTCCTGAGGGCCACCACTGCCTGTTAAGCCATCTAAAACCACCTAGTGCAAATACCTTCTACACGAGGCAGCAAATTCAGAGAATAATCACTTAATTAGCAGTGCTTTCTAAATGTGAAAAGTACTTCAGAGCCCACCTTCATTCCTAGTTACCCAACCCTGACCAGAGGTGATGCTGCCATCTGTTCCACTCAGTCAAAAGCTGAGAAACCTTCGATGACGTTTTGGCTGAACGGAGGCTTTTATCTGGACACAGAGTAATGTTCTCCAAGATTTCCTTTCTTGACTCACACTCGAGGCTCCTGGTTTCTTCCAGCCCCTCACAATGAGGAGAAGCAAAGAGAGCTCCCACCTCTAGCACTGGTCTTTTACTCTCTTCATGTAGCACCTAACGCAGCTTTAGTTCATGCCTTGGGGTCCCAAACCGGGGCCGTGCCCTGCACACCTGGGTTTTGCCTGTTTGTCTTGACATAAAGAGCATCTTTGTTCACGGAGCTGAAGGCCTCCGACAGCGCCGTTTGCTTTTCTGTGCAGCTGGAGATGTTGTGTTCACGCTCCCTTTGAGATGTCGTTCATCACTGTCTGGTTTGTGATCTGGATCCCCTGAAAGTCGTGCAGCTGCAGCTTCCCAAGCTGCTGCCAAGCATCCAAAGTGTCATTGCAAATGGAAAATTTAGCATTAATGCCCAAATGGTTAAAGCCGCCACCCCAAATACATTTTTAGATACTCATAAAAGCATTCTGACTTTCTGGAAAAAAAACAACAACTGTTGGGCTTCTTTGGAAATAGCTTCTTAGAAGTGAGGATGGTTTTGGGCATGAGCTGTTTTTCTGTCACAGAGTGATGTGGGGTTGGAAGGGACCTCTGGAGATCATCTCGTCCAACCCCCTGCCAGAGCAGGGCCACCCAGAGCAGGTCCCACAGGAACATGTCCAGGTGGGGTTTGAATGTCTCCAGAGAAGGAGACTCCACCACCTCCCTGGGCAGCCTCTGCCAGGGCTCTGCCACCCTCACAGGAAAGAAGTTCCTCCTCACGTTGAGATGGAACTTCTTATGTTGAAGTTTGTGCCCGTTTCCTCTTGTCCTGTCACTGGGCACCACTGAAAAAAAGACTGGCCCCATCCTCCTGACACCCCCCCTTTCAGTATTTATAGGTGTTGATCAGATCCCCCCTCAGCCTTCTCTTCTCCAGACTAAAAAGCCCCAAGTCCCTCAGCCTCTCCTCAGCAGAGAGATGCTCCAGGCCTTTCACCATTTCAAATTGCAAGCCACTAAGTTATTGTCGTAGCTACTGTATTACTGCTACAGGAAATGCTTATTTTGAATTATTTTTTTCTTTTTTCCTCATTTTTCTTGTTTCCTTATTGCCCTTTCCTTTCGTCATGTTGTTTTTGTCACCCTCATGATTTTCTTTCTGCATGTGCTGGTCTAGAAGCTGTTTTAATATTTAGATATATTCATTAATATTCTTTCTGCATGTGCTGGTCTAGAAGCTGTCCACACGCTTGATTTGGTGCACTTTCACCCTCTGTCTAGATGTTACTCCTACTTTATTCTTTCTTTTTTTTCGAGTCGGTACCAAAAATATATACTCATTAGTTTATTCATCAACAAAGTTTTAATATTTAGATATATTCATTAATTATTTTCGTCATTAATAAATAACCACAATAAATACTAGTTAAGTTATGAGTGTTAAAAATGAGGATTAGATGGCCATTTGAATTGATGCTGAGCCTGTAGGAATGAGCCCAAGTGGTTCCCCCTCGCTGCTCTTCATCATTGTCAGCAGATAATGCCTTGGCCACAGGACAGAGAGGACTTTGCTGGGACAACCTCGATTGCCTGGTAAACTGGAGTTCATTTCTATTTAAATGAAAGGAGAGGTTGGTGTCTAGAAGCAAAGGAAGTGAGATCAGTCAGGGTCGAGGGCTCCACTTTGGGAAGGACTCCAGCTTTATGGTACACGATCAGCTGAGACTAATACCAGAAGGTCTAATAATGGACCGTAAACACACGGAGCAGAAACTCTCACCCAGGATTGTGTTGCTCCTGCTCTGGCACCAGCAGAGCTGGAGTTGGGACAGCAGGAGCTTGGCTCCCCTTCTGTGAAAAGAGAGAGCAAAGAGGGGCTGGAGAGAGGCTCCAAGAAGGTAAGGGGCTGCAAATGACCCAGTACCAGGAAAAGTCTTGGTCAGCTGAGAAAAGATTTTGAGATGAACTAGTTCATGGTGTCTGTCGACAGACGTGCATTGATAACACAAGGTTCAATACAGCTGAAGCCAGACAATCGAGGCTAAAAATGGAGATGATTTTAACAAGCATAAGGATTCTCAAACCAGTTCTATTTGAAGCGATTCCTTTGACCTTTTTTTTCCAATTAAGCTGGGAAGATTTTCCTAAAATATCTACTTTGTTTGAAAGGAAGCTGTTATCTTGAAGCAGGAATTGACACGAGGAAAACAGATAAGACGATCCCAGCCTTAAAAATCAGTGAAACTATGAATCACTATTGCGAAAAGATCTGCACTTAAAATAGAGAGTTGTTTCAAGTTATTAATTCCTGTAACTGTCGATAAATCTGCTTCTCCTTATTCATGTGTCAGGGTCGCAATCTCCCCCAGAATCACTGATCTTTTTTTCTTGTTCTGTCCCTCCAAAGAAAGGGAGTCACCTTGTTGGTACCTCTTTCTGTCTCCCACAGAACTACGAACCGGATGAGCTGACCAAAGAGATGGCCCACCTGGAAGGACTTATGAAGGACCTTAATGCCATCACTACAGCGTGACCACCTTCACCAGGACATGACTCCAGACAGTTTCACAAGTCTTGGGACTCAGCCTTGGAACACAAGGAATTGTACAGAGAAAAAAACAAAAACAAACAAAAAAAGAAACAAAAAAGAGGAAAAAAAATAAAAACCAGAAAGAGGGACAGCACATGAGAGTGTACGTGGAACACAAAGGCACCAACCCGTGCATTTGTGCTACAGCTGGTCAAAGAGAGATGACCTTTCTCCTCATCGTCCTGCAGCGAAGCCGTTGCCAAGTGGAATTGCGTTTCCCTGCGGAGACGGTGCGGGACGGGACGCGGCAGGATGGGATCCAGCAGCAGGACAAAAGGAAAAAAAAGAAGAAGAAAGAAAAAAAAAGATGGACTTGAGGGTTTTGTTTTTTTCTGGTCAGGTTTTGTCTCAGTGGTGTGATTGCCCTGCCTTTTCAGTGTTGGACATTTGCATTTATGTACAATTTTATTTGTTGTTTTTATTTTATCTTTTTTTATAAAAAGGAAAAAAATATTGTAATAAAAAAAAAAAAAGAAAAAAAAAAGAAAAAAAGGAGAAACTGTTGTTTTCCACAGCCTAGACTGACATTTGACTGCTTGTTCTATTGTGTATGAAAATTCATTGCCAGCGTGGGTTGTTCTGTTTTGTTTTTTATTCTGCGTATAATTACGTCCCCTTCTGGCAGTTAATCCATGGCCTTTTGGGATGCTGCACTGCTATTTGTAAGCTTTTTTTATTATTTTTATATTATAATTATTAAAAGCCTGACTTTCTCCTCTCATCACTGTGAGATTACCAGTCTGTTTGAATTGAAATGTAATTTGAAAGGCTTGTTTGTCGCTTTTTGTGCAGTTTCAATATTTTGAGTGGGGGGGAAAAAAAGCCAAGTAGATGGGGAAGGGGAGGGGATCCAGGGGGAGGTTCCATTATTATTGTTTTCCCGTCTTTCTGCATCGACTCCAAAGACTGAAGGAAATGAAAGCATCTTCTGTAACGTCCGTCCTTGTACCTTCAGTCTCTGGTTCCTGAGTTGCGGTGAGTTTAGAAACTTTAAAGCAAATTTCCTCAAATTTCCTCCTGGGAAGTAGGGTCCTCGCCTTTAGATGACACCACAGCTGGTTTTGGCAGCAGCACTGGGGTCTGTTGGTGTTAGTTTAAAGATGGCATCATGTAACTTTTGAAGGGACCCTTCTCTGCTGGGGGGTGCTCAGCTTTGGCTGCCCGAGCCCCCCCCAAAGCAGAGAAGGGGGACCCTTTTCTCATCAGCACCATCCGTGGCCACAGCATCCTTCAGCAGGTGGTCCAGCCCCGGGCCATGGCTCCTTAAAGGAGAATCCTTCTCTTGAGGATTCTCCAGAGACATAAGCAAGGCAAAAACGTATTTTTTTACACTTTTGAAACCATTTTAAAAGGAAAACCAGTATTAGCCACTCAGGTGCTGTTCACTCTCTGTCTAGAAAGGAAGGAAAGTGAAAAAGGAGCTCCTGTACGAGGGGAAGGGGAAGGAGAAGGGTGTTTGTTTTCTCCTGGTACAACTGCCTGGCTCTGCCGTGCTCTGGGAGGAGGAACGGCAGAAAAAGAGGGTTTCTATTTTAGCAAAAAAAAAAAAAAAAAAAAAAAACCAAACCCCAACCTCCTAACCAAACCCCTTGCCATTTTCA
>NW_015090985.1:346548-402941 GCF_001431845.1 Calidris pugnax | reverse complement strand
AAAAAAAAAAAAAAAAAGAAGAAAAACCCAACCCCCAGCTGCCTAACAAAGTCCTGTGCAATTTCACTTTGGAGAGGAAAGGAAATTCAAAACTTACCAATGATGGTGCCAGAGGGTCTGTTCCTGCGCAGGGCTGGGGTTGGGATGGGGCAGCTCAGCGGTGACGCCGGAGAACGGGCAGGTAACGGGTGTTTCAGGCATTTTGGGTGGTTTTCAGGCAGGGCTGCCACAGGCCACGGCGCCTGTTGCACGGCTGTACCTGTCCCAACAGAAGAGGAACTACTGTCATTTGCTTAAATTTGAAAAAAAACCACCAAGAGCTTTGCTTCACTTATTTTCTTTTACCCGTGTGGCTAAAGCTTTAGAGCTTTAAAGCTCTGGGCCCGTTGTCACCGTCCCCATCAGGGAGAGCCAAGGAAGGGTCCCGGGGAGCAGCCAGGGTTTGGGGTGTAGTTTTACTCCTTTTCTTTTCCCGAACACTCTGTGTTGTCATTTCTAGGACATTTGCTGATTTTATTTATTCTTTTGGAGGGGAGGGGGAAATAAAATTAATTGGCGCACCGTGGGCCACCTGGATAATTGATGTTTGGACTTTTAATCAATACAATTCAGGGCAAAATAAGCTACAGATTTAAATATTTAAATAATTAACTACGCACCCTGTCCTGAAGGGAGGGGGTGGATGTTTTCCTTTGCCTATTTTTTAACCTGTACCCAAAGAAATACCATCGTACATACGCAGTATTCTTAGCTGGTGGGTCTTTGTGAATATTACTTATGTATAACACCATGAATGTTAATATTGTCATTGAATTTGGGGAGGGGGAATATTTTTAATGATAAAACAACTGTTCAAAGTTGGTTTTTTAAGGTTAAACTAAAAAGAAAAAAAAAACATTTATTCAATTTCAGTGTACAATCTGTATTGCACTTTTTCACATTTTAATGCTACGTTTTCTTACATACCCTGTGATTTTCAATTTGGAACATTGTGTATCCTTGTAGTGTCATAGTCGAGCTGTTACGTGGCAGCTTCCCTCAGAGACATTTGGGGAGAAAAACCAAACCTGTATATTGTTTTATGATTCTCATGTAGAATAATTTTGAGGACTGCTGTAGACGTCTACCTTTCTGTACAATTTTTATTTTTTTTTGCTTTTCTGTAGTATTTGCTGTATACTCTATGGCTTTTTTTAATAACTTCATGTTTATTATTTTGTATTGGACATCCAATACACTTTTTTTAATCCAATCAAATTCTGGTCTGCATGGAGAGTGTGTTCTCTTCTTCATTAGTCCTATACCCTTTTTTCCCCATTAATCAGTGTGGTGACCAGGTTTGGAATTCTACTGGCATCTTTTTTTTTGTTGTAGTTTGTAGGTTGTGTCCTCCAGAGAAAGAAGATGACCTGTTATTGCCCCCTGATTTTGTGCATGAAGTGTCTTTCTGGCCAACTCCCCTCCATTCCAACGCTCAGTAGCAGAAGTACCACCTTCTAACAAGCAAGCACCAGAGGGAAGGGTTTCAAATGGGGGAAAGTACATTCAGTAGCCTTAGTAAAGCAGTAAATCACAGAAAAATCATGCTATAATTCTTTGAATATAGCACTTTCTGTCTATAGATTTTAAAGTGCAGTAATTGATATCCTTATCCTTACCCCTATGCTAACGCCAGACTCCTTTTCTGTCTATAGATTTTAAAGTGCAGTAATTAATTGATAACCTTATCGTTATCCTTATGCTAACGCCAGACTCTCAATTCTAGAGGCTCACACCAATTATCAGCCTCTTCTCTGCAACCCAGCCCCATCCCCAGTTCCTTGTGTCCCCTCTTCTTGGGACTGTTCCTCATCCTCATCTCCAACAGGAGGACGAGGGGGTGCATTGTTTTGCACCCCCTGCTTCCTCCCCCCAAGTTTTGCTTGTCAGTGCCTTCTGTTCACTCATCAAGTGTGCGACCTGAGGTCTCAAGTGGGAGCTGGCCCCAAAATTCCCCATAAGGGATGCTGTGACCCTGCGGCCGCTAAGGGACTTCTCAGCCATGCTGGAAGTGGTGGGGTTGTGGGGAGAAAAAAGGAGAAATGGGGAGGACAGGCATGAATCGTGAAGTTGGGAGTGTCTGGGTGCATCCGAGATGCAGACGGGCAGAGTGGATACAGAAAAAAAAACCAACAAACAAACCCTGACCTCTAGATTTAAACCAGAAGCGTAACCACCTCTTGGTGGGTGAGGCAGCGCAGATCGGTCCCTTGGCAGACCAGGCCAGACGCTGCAGAGGTGCCGGGTTGCGGAGGTGTCCATCAGCCCGTCTGGAGGCGGGTCTGAGGCCGGTCCCCGCCGGGCGGTGCGGGACACGGACACTAGAGGGCGGCAGTGACTCGCTGGTTCGGCCGCACAGAGAAACCCGCACCCGCCTGGAGAGAGGGACCGGCCGGTTTCCCTTCAGCCCAGGGTAGGGACACCGGCCTCGGCCACGGTGTCACGGAATTGTCGGGACCTCTAGAGATCATCCAGCCCCACTCCCCTGCCAAAGCAGGGCTGCCCAGAGCACATCACTCAGGAGCATCCAGCTGGGGCTTGAAGATCTCCAGAGAAGGGGACTCCACACCCTCCCTGGGCAGCCTCTGCCAGGGCTCTGCCACCCTCACCCCAAACAAGTTCTTCCTCACATTGCAGTGGAACTTCCCATGGTCCAGCTTGTGCCCGTTGCCCCTCAGCCTGTCACTGGGAACCACTGGGAAGAGTCCGGCTCCATCCTCCTTCAACCCACCCTTTAGATCCTTGGAAGCACTAATAAGGTCTCCCCTCAGCCTTCTCTTCTCCAGGCTCAGGAGCCCCAGCTCTCTCAGCCTTTCCTCATCAGGGAGATGCTCCAATCCCTCCATCATCTCTGTTGCCCTTCGCTGGACTCTCTCCAGCAGTTCCCTGTCTCTCTGGAACTGGGGAGCCCAGAACTGGAGGCAGGATTCCAGTTGTGGCCTCCCCAGTGCAGAGCAGAGGGGGAGAAGGACCTCCCTCCACCTCCTGGCCACACTCTTCCCTCCGCAGCCCAGGATCCCATTGGCCTCTTGGCCACAAGGGCCCATTGCTGGCCCATGGAGAGTTTACTGTCCACCAGGACCCCCAGATCCCTCTCCTCAGCAGTGCTTTCCAGCAGGTTTCTTCTCTGTAGCATCTTGTCAGTGCATCTAAAGCTCCAAACTCTAGTATTTTCACGCCTTGAGCAGGTTTCTTCTCTGTAGCATCTTGTCAGTGAAGCTCTAAAGCTGCAAACTCTAGTATTTTCATGCCTCACTGTGGTGCCCTCCCTGGCCCTTTGGCTGCCTCCAAGGCTTGCTCCAACACCTCCGATGATAAATTGGTGAAATGCAGGCTTTTTCCCCATTAAAAACAGCATTAAGACAAATTGAGACTGGATTTAAACTAACAGCAAATCACTGTTCATCTCAAATAAAAGCTCTCTCTAAAGGCTCAATGGGATTTAATTAAACTGCCTTTGCCAAAAATATTACAGAATCACAGTTCCCTCAGCCTCTCCTCCTAAGACTTGTGCTCCAGACCCCTCACCAGCTTCGTTGCCCTTCTCTGGACCTGATATAATATTAAACCATTACAACGTTTCTTTGTGGCCAGGTGTCCCCCAGCCCAACACAAGCTTCAGCCAGGTGACATCTCCCTGTTTAATTAAACTGCCTTTGCCAAAAATATTACAGAATCACATCTCAAATAAAAGCTCTAGGGGCTCGATGGGATTTAATTAAACTGCCTTTGCCAAAAATATTAAACCATTACAACATTTCTTTGGGGCCAGGTCTCCCCCAGCCCAACACAAGCTTCAGCTGGGTGACATCTCCCCCCCCTGCACAGGGCTGTGACCACACACAGCCTGTGTGACTCCCAAAAGCCAAAGGAGCTGCAGTGTAGCTCTCTAGAATCTTCTATAAGCAGATGCAGCAAAATTCCTGCCTCTAGAAAAGCTCACCAGTGTGATGGGACCCCCTGAAGGTCAAGGGGACAATCGTCCTAGCAAGCAAAGATGCAGGGATGACAGGGGCAGCCGGGACCAGTGGGTTTGGAAAATGGAAGCCAACCCTTGGCAGGCACAATGTAGAAAAGTGGCAACGAGAGCAGGAGCGTGAAGGGTGGCAAACACCCCCAGATCACTGTACTTTGGAAAAGGCAGGAGAAGGCTGAGTGTGACAGAGTGCCAGGGGGACAAACTGAAATCCAAGCAGGGGGAGCAAAGAAGGATTCGGCCTGCTCTGAGTGCTGCTGGGCCCCCTCCCTGCTGGGGGGGAGTGTTTTCCAGCCCAGAGAGTGCTCCTGGCACAGCTGCCTGACCTGTCTCCCCTCCACAGGCAGGGCTGGCAGGAGTTGCACCAGGATAATTCCCTATTCCCTGTCCTTTAAGTAAACGAGACTCAACTTTTCCCAGTTACTTCCCAATTTCAGCTCCTTTTCCTCCACCCTCTTACAGCACTTTCCCCCAGACCTTCCTCTCTGCAAGGACAATGGCCAAGAGAGCTGGTGTCTTGGCTGCAGTTTAGGCCAAAAGCTAATTTTCCTTGGTAATTTCATAGGAGTAAATTCTCAGTTCCCCACCCCTCAGGACATCCCACCCTCAGCCACCAGGCAGTCACCAGCTGAGGGGACACTGCAGGGTGCTCTGCCCACGGGGGCTGGGTTTGGTGGCAATCTAACCACAGCCCTTCTGTTTGCCACACAAACACACCAGCACAGCCACTGCCAGCCTGGGAACTGTGATGCAGTCCTGCTCTAGTGTCTGCAGCCCCTCACCACCTGAATCAGAAACAGGTTACAACCCCCTGCAGCAACCTGGGAGAATTAAATGAGACACACTATGGGTGTAACAATAAAATTAACACACATTAACTTAATCCCAATCAGCAGTACTCACCCTCCGTGGGCTGCAGGCGAGGGACTGTCGCAGGCTCCTCTAACCTGGAGGCTTTGCTGCATCCCTTTTCCCCTTCTTTCATTTTGGGTGGGCTGGCAGAGCCTCCCCCTCCTGTAGTGCCATCGTTCTGTAAAGAGGGGGCCGCAAACCTGAGGGGAAAAGGCAGAACAACCCCATTTGTATCCTCAGTCACCGTCCCTGGCTGGCAGAGCTGCTGGAGACAGGGCTGGGACAGTCGGAGGGGTGTGTTGGAAAGCCCTGCCCTGACTTCAGGCCTCGCTTAGGACCCTTTCCCAGGGAGCATGAGATCCAGGCCCCATCTTGCAGTGGGGCAGGGGGACCGGGATGGGGGGGACACTCTGCTCTGGGGCCTCAGCACCATTGTGGGGAGTTGCAGGATGCAGAGGTTTGTCCTCGGGCTGAGCAGAGCCTGGCTGTGATGAGACACGTGCCCTGGGCAGGGACATCCCGGGGAGGGCTTTCCGAAGGTCTCCCCTCAGCCTTCTCTTCTCCAGGCTCAGGAGCCCCAGCTCTCTCAGCCTTTCCTCATCAGGGAGATGCTCCAATCCCTCCATCATCTCTGTTGCCCTTCGCTGGACTCTCTCCAGCAGTTCCCTGTCCCTCTTGAACTGGGGAGCCCAGAACTGGAGGCAGGATTCCAGTTGTGGCCTCCCCAGTGCAGAGCAGAGGGGGAGAAGGACCTCCCTCCACCTCCTGGCCACACTCTTCCCTCCGCAGCCCAGGATCCCATTGGCCTCTTGGCCACAAGGTCCCATTGCTGGCTCCTGGAGAGTTTACTGCCCCCCAGGACCCCCAGATCCCTCTCCTCAGTAGTGCTTCCCAGCAGGTTTCTTCTCTGTAGCATCTTGTCAGTGAAGCTCTAAAGCTGCAAACTCTAGTATTTTCATGCCTCACTGTGGTGCCCTCCCTGGCCCTTTGGCTGCCTCCAAGGCTTGCTCCAACACCTCCGATGATAAATTGGTGAAATGCAGGCTTTTTCCCCATTAAAAACAGCATTAAGACAAATTGAGACTGGATTTAAACTAACAGCAAATCACTGTTCATCTCAAATAAAAGCTCTCTCTAAAGGCTCAATGGGATTTAATTAAACTGCCTTTGCCAAAAATATTACAGAATCACAGTTCCCTCAGCCTCTCCTCCTAAGACTTGTGCTCCAGACCCCTCACCAGCTTCGTTGCCCTTCTCTGGACCTGATATAATATTAAACCATTACAACGTTTCTTTGTGGCCAGGTGTCCCCCAGCCCAACACAAGCTTCAGCCAGGTGACATCTCCCTGCCTGCACAGGGCTGTGACCACACACAGCCTGTGTGACTCCCAAAAGCCAAACGAGCTGCAGTGTGGCTCTCTAGAACCTTCCATAAGCAGACGCAGCAAAATTCCTGCCTCTGGAAAAGCTCACCAGCTCTCCAGTGTGATGGGACACCCTGAAGGTCAAGGGGACAATTGTCCTAGCAAGCAGACGTGCAGGGATGACGGGGGCAGCTGGGACCAGGGAGTTTGGAAAATGGAAGCCAACCCTTGGCAGGCACAATGGAGAAAAGTGGCAATGAGACCAGGAGCATGAAGGGTGGCAAACACCCCCAGATCCACTGTACTTTGGAAAAGGCAGGAGAAGGCTGAGTGTGACAGAGTGCCAGGGGGACAAACTGAAATCCAAGCAGGGGGAGCAAAGAAGGATTCGGCCTGCTCTGAGTGCTGCTGGGCCCCCTCCCTGCTGGGGGGGAGTGTTTTCCAGCCCAGAGAGTGCTCCTGGCACAGCTGCCTGACCTGTCTCCCCTCCACAGGCAGGGCTGGCAGGAGTTGCACCAGGATAATTCCCTATTCCCTGTCCTTTAAGTAAACGAGACTCAACTTTTCCCAGTTACTTCCCAATTTCAGCTCCTTTTCCTCCACCCTCTTACAGCACTTTCCCCCAGACCTTCCTCTCTGCAAGGACAATGGCCAAGAGAGCTGGTGTCTTGGCTGCAGTTTAGGCCAAAAGCTAATTTTCCTTGGTAATTTCATAGGAGTAAATTCTCAGTTCCCCACCCCTCAGGACATCCCACCCTCAGCCACCAGGCAGTCACCAGCTGAGGGGACACTGCAGGGTGCTCTGCCCACGGGGGCTGGGTTTGGTGGCAATCTAACCACAGCCCTTCTGTTTGCCACACAAACACACCAGCACAGCCACTGCCAGCCTGGGAACTGTGAGGTAGTCCTGCTCTAGTGTCTGCAGCCCCTCACCACCTGAATCAGAAACAGGTTACAACCCCCTGCAGCAACCTGGGAGAATTAAATGAGACACACTATGGGTGTAACAATAAAATTAACACACATTAACTTAATCCCAATCAGCAGTACTCACCCTCCGTGGGCTGCAGGCGAGGGACTGTCGCAGGCTCCTCTAACCTGGAGGCTTTGCTGCATCCCTTTTCCCCTTCTTTCATTTTGGGTGGGCTGGCAGAGCCTCCCCCTCCTGTAGTGCCATCGTTCTGTAAAGAGGGGGCCGCAAACCTGAGGGGAAAAGGCAGAACAACCCCATTTGTATCCTCAGTCACCGTCCCTGGCTGGCAGAGCTGCTGGAGACAGGGCTGGGACAGTCGGAGGGGTGTGTTGGAAAGCCCTGCCCTGACTTCAGGCCTCGCTTAGGACCCTTTCCCAGGGAGCATGAGATCCAGGCCCCATCTTGCAGTGGGGCAGGGGGACCGGGATGGGGGGGACACTCTGCTCTGGGGCCTCAGCACCATTGTGGGGAGTTGCAGGATGCAGAGGTTTGTCCTCGGGCTGAGCAGAGCCTGGCTGTGATGAGACACGTGCCCTGGGCAGGGACATCCCGGGGAGGGCTTTCCCCGGGGGCAGAGGAGGGAAGCGGGGATGGCTGCGTGCCATCCCACCCAGCAGCCTCCCCCATCCCGGCATCCTCCAGCCTACGTGAGGAAAGCACCAGCCTCCATCTCTCCTCCTGGGCACCGTCGCCATGGTAACAGCATCCACTTCTTCATCCGCAGAGAGGATGGGGAGGCCGGGGTGGTTTCCCTCCCGCACCAGGGTTTCCCCGGCAGCCGCTGGTTGAGGAGGCACAGCGGAGCCCTGCCCTGCTCCTACCCATCTCCTCACCCTGCCCTGAGGACTTGGAGCCTTGTGGCAACAACAAAATAAAAGCCTGTCACTGGAGAAGGGCACTGAGGTCTTCGCAGTGAGCAGCTCCCAGGGAAACCTTCTCCAGCAGCATCCATAAACCCTCTGCCAGCACCTCCCAACCTGCAGGGCTGCCCCATGTCCCTGTGTGGGGACAAAAGAAGAGCCACCTCCCAAATGCTCTGGGCCCCTCCAGCAGCTGGACCGTATCTTGCCCTCCCCAACCGGGACCCTCTCCCTTTCACCACCCTCCATCTCTGCCTGGCTGCTCTTGTTCCTCCAGAGGAAACCAAAGGCTACAGTATTTCTCCAGCCTCACAACATCCCCGTGCCCCGGCGACCAGGCTAGAGGCACAGCTACACGAGGAGGTGCTCACAGGGGTCCCTTGGCTGCACTCCCCCCACCCCTGTCCCCTAGGCATTTGCTGTCCTCCCTCACCCAGCTCTGGGCACCAGCAGAGATAACTGGAGTGGTTCTTCCCACCCCAACCTTCCTGGGCTCCCCCAGCAACAAATACCTGGCCTGCAGCTTGTCACCTTGTCCCCAGAGCTGCCTCGTCAGCGAGCTCCAGCAGCCAAGCAATGGGTTCAGCAACTGGTTTACTGAGCTGAGGCCCCCCCAGCCCCCTGTGGGGTCGGGGTGTGCAGGGAAGGTGATGAAGCCAAAATGACCAGGAACCCTCAGACACGGAGCTGGGGGTGAACTGCTGCCCAGTCCTACCCCCAAACCCGTTAGCACCGAGGGGACACAAAGGACAGGGCACACAGCCCAGTTACCAACACATGCAGACATGGCACCTTCGGGACCCTTTCACACCAACTGCACCCCCAGGGCCACCTCTGACCCGGGGACAGAGTCCCCAGGGTGAACTAGGAGCACAGAGCCAGGGTTCAGCCTCTCCCCAACAGTTGCTCCCAGCAGCCAGGAATTAGGAGGGCCACCAGCACCTCCAAAAACATGGGCTTCAAATAGGAAGCCACCCCAAAACATCCACCACCCCAAAAACATCTTGCCACCCTTCTTACCTGGAGAAGCACCCTGCTTGCTGTGAGGAGCCAAGCTGGAGTCTGCCCTGGAACCTCACCTTCCCCCAGGTGTTTCCCATCTCCATCCCCAGGGCGAGGACCTTTCCCAGGTGCAGAGCATCAGCCTGAGTGCCCAGCCCAGTGCTGCCCATGGCTGGGAGCTGGTTCTGCCCACCTGGGCTTGTTCTGCCTGGAAATGGGGGCTGGGCAGCAGTGGGGCTGGGAGCTGGTTCTGCCCACCTGGGCTTTGTTCTGCCTGGAGATGGGGGGCTGGGCAGCAGTGAAGATGTAATGGGGTGAGGGCTGGAGTGGGTACAGCCCTTTCCAACCAGGGCTGCTTTGGGTGCTGTGTGAGACGTGCTACGAGCCTACAAGATCTAGGAAAACACAGCAAGCAAACTAGAGATGGATGTCCTCTCATGGGCTCCCAGAGGACACTCCCTGAGCCTGATGCCTGCCTGTTTTCACAGTAGTTGAACCAAACCCTTTGATTTTGGAGACCATTTTGCTGGAGGCAGGGAGGAAAAAAATGTGTGTGCTGTGTCCATGAACAAGCTCCTCCAGGTCTCCCTGTTGGTCCCTGGGGTACCTGCAGCTCCCGTAGGTACCCTCACCATGGCTGTATGGTGTCACACTCAAGCCTTCATGGCAGAGCTGATTAAAAACTACATGCTAATCATCTTTCTAGAGCTAAGTATGTGTGTCCTCAGTTGCCACAGCCTTTCCAGGAGCACAAGGCTTACAGTGGCATGAAAGATCAAGCTGTCCTGGCACTAAATCTTTGCCACAAACCATGAGCTGCAAGAGGAGCTTGAGGCACCAGGGAAAAGGTTCATAATTCATTGAGGACATTGCTCCTGCCTGGCAGTGCAGCCATGAGCTACAGCTGTGGTTCAGGCCAGCAATGTCCTTTCCCAATCAGGGTGTTCCCTCCGTCCCCAGGCTGTGTTAGAGGCAATGCCTTCAGGCTGCTCCTGGGGAGGGAGGCACAAAAGCTTACAAAGGAGCAGCACTTCAGCCTGTCCTCCATCCTTCCTCCCTCCCTAAGAGCAAGAAGTCACTCCCGAGTCTGCTGAGCCCTTCTGACTTGGGTGACTTTGCTCCAGCAGCGCCAGGATGTGCCACCCCTCTCCCTGTGCTGGGTGAAAGGGTGAGCTCCCTTCTCCCAGGTGGCTCTTTCCAGGCTGGCGAGGCAGCTGGGCCAACTGGAGCATCAGCAATAGCAAAGAGCAGCCCCCAGCTCCCCCGCTCTCTGGCGAGCCACCCCAGGGGCTGTGCTGGCCCACGGAGCCGCACGTCAGCGCCCGGCCTCTGCGGAGAGGAGCTGACAGTGATGGGCATGCACAGGGCCGGAGCTGACAGCATCCTTTGGCCACAGCAGGAGGCCAGCGTGGGCGGATGGGACACCTGAGAGGCAGCAGCACCGGGTCTGGGGAGGGCAGCTGGCCATCCCCCCCTTCCCTGAGCCACCCCCACTGGCCCTGCAGGCTGTCTCCCACAGAGCTGGAGGGGGAGAGCAGGAGTGCCCCTCCACAGAGGCTGCTGTGAGCCCTGTGTGGGCGAGCCCCAGCTGAAGAAAGCCAGTGTATAAAAAAAAAAATATATATATATATAAAATGACCCTGAAGAGCTGTCTAATTTGCAGCACAGTCAGGGAGAGCAGCTTCCCAGAGAGGGGAAGGCGTTGAGACATGCGGCACTGGGAGATGCTGTTAACACCTTCCTGCCTAGAGCTGCAGGATGGCTTCAGCCCGCTCCCATTCCTCCCAGTCCCTTCCCAGTGGGCAGGCAGGGCTCCCACAGCCTCGGTGGGGCATTTCTGGAAGAGGTGGCCAGGTCCTGCAGCGCCCATGCCAACAGGAGGTCACAGGGCCTGGCATTTGCTGGGCTAAAGCTCCTGTTTTAACCTCTCAGGCTGTTGGTTTTCCTCTGTTAAAACAAAAGAGCATCTACCTCTTCCCGGAGCCTTCAGTCAATGTCTCTTCTAATCAGGTGCCTGCTAAAAGGTGGACTTGAGCAGAACAGTCACTGCTGGTGATTAGGGTCAGCTGGTAGCTGGAGGCTGAAAGGCAGCTGGTTTGTAATGCCTTTTTAAAAGAAAAATCAATCTGCTCTCCTGCAAATGTAACCGGCAGAACTGAGTTAAGATTTTCTTCCCTTAATTTGCCAATAGTCGCTGGCACCGCACTCAGCTCCATTAAAATCAGAGCCTGAAGGCCAAGTGGGGCTGAGGTAGGGGCTCGGTGTGCTGGCATCGGTGGGACAAAATGGCTCAGGCCTCTGCAAATAACTTCAGTGCCAAAACCAATGCATATACTCATGTGTGAAAATTAACCCTCTTCTTACCAACAGGGAGAAAGCAGACGGGGGGGGTGGGGTAACTCTGCAAATAACTTCAGTGCCAAAACCAATGCATATACTCATGTGTGAAAATTAACCCTCTTCTTACCAACAGGGAGAAAGCAGACGGGGGGGGTGGGGTAAGGATTTGTTTGAGAACATCTTGCCAATCCAGAGAGCGGTCTGCTGGGATTGCTGGGACAGGGCTGGGGATGTTGGAAAGGTCCCAGGGCTGTGCTGGCTCTGATCACAGCACAGTCCTGGCCAGGCCAGACCTTCAGCTCCCCCTCAGCTTCACGGGGGGCTGCCAACGGG
Organism: Calidris pugnax; assembly: GCF_001431845.1. Classification (NCBI taxonomy): domain Eukaryota; kingdom Metazoa; phylum Chordata; class Aves; order Charadriiformes; family Scolopacidae; genus Calidris; species Calidris pugnax. Next base: position 391,201 of record NW_015090985.1, on the reverse strand, counting down.
GGTGTCAGGGAGGGTGGCACTGAGAGCAGACCGCTCACACGCAGGGTCATCGTGCGTGTCCAGCGAGGCAACACCTTACAGGGACAACACGTGGGACCTCAGACTTCAGGGGCTGTGTTGAAAACAGGCAGTGCTCAGCTGTGACATGGGGACAAGCCCTTGATGTGTCCTCGCTTCTCCACTTTGCTCCCTCCTGCCAGAAAAGCCTACACCTCTGCAAGATGGGGTGTGTGTGTGTGTGTGTGTGTTGTATTGCTCACAACATGTTTAAATGGCTGTATTTAATTCCTGCAGAAGCCTGTGGGTGACACCCCGGCTGAGGGACCACATGCACACACAAACTGAGGGTTTCCCTGTGTGGGGAAAGGGAAAAAGTGTGACCAGGGAATTCAACTAAACAGCTTTAGTTCAGCAGTGGGAAAGGGCCACCCATGGCCCCACTCACAGGCCACCAGCCACTCACCCCTGCCAGGGATGGAGGGGTGCCTGCGAGGGGGCACCGGTGGATGGGGGGCGAGTCTATGGCACTGAAATGCCACCAGCAAAAATGGACTAATTGTCTATTAGCCCCATTTCCTGGGCTTTTACCCCCTGCAGCTGTCACCCTGGTCCAGCTCTTTTGCCACCAGCCTGGCAGAGGGGGTCAGCCCTGAGCCCAGGGTCCTGGCACTGGTTGGCCTCTTCCTTCCTTTCTCCTGGGACTCCTAAGGTATTGATGCTCCAGCTGAACCTCTCAGGGGCTTGGAGAGGTGGCTGCCACCCACCAGTGCTGGGCAGGGAGGGTTACCTTCAGGGGGTACACCTCATCAGGCGCTGTGCCCGCTCTGGTGCCAGCAGCTGCTGTCTCTGGTTCAGCAGCGGTGAAGCTGTGGCACTGCCCTTGCCTACAGGAAGCAGAAACTCCTGGTCAACCTTTCTGTCCAAGCATGATCCCCAGCAGCCCAGGTTGAAAAGGCAACCCTGGTCCCTCTCCCTTCCCTCCCTGGACTCCAGGTCCCTCAGCTCCAGGACTTTGCTCCCATCCTGGTGCCTCCCCCAAGGGTCTGCATCCTTGTCCCAGTGAGGTACAGGGTCTGCTGGCAGAGAGGGGCTGGGCTGGTCCCCCCCACATACTGTGACCTCACCTTCATCCACCCTCACTGTGTCTCCAGTCCCCCCAGGAGGTTTTGGGGTCCCTTCAGTCCCCCCTGTTCCCTGCAGTGAGGTGTGGTGTGATGAGCAGTCTGACCTGGGGTGGCTGCAGAGCGGCTCACATGGACAACCTGCTCCAGCTCCAGCAGCAGGATCTCTCCAAGGGGTGGGCAAAGTCCTGTGCTATCCTACAGGGGTGTGAGCAGTGAGATGTGGCCTCTTTGCCTGGCCACCATTTCCTCCTGCTTCTGCCTGAAGGTGGAGGAGCAGCCATGGGTGACCCTGCAGAAGCCAGACCTTGAGCAACTCCCTCTTCTGCCTCTTGCACCCTGCGGTTTGCACACAAAGGGGAGCATTGCCTTGTGCACATCCTCCCTTTCACATCCCAAAGGGATCTTCTTCCACAAAATCATGGCTCCCGTGGTTTGCAGCTCTTGTCCCACTGCCACACCAGTCCCCTGGGCTGGCAGGCACACACTTGGCCCCTGAGGCTGAGCTGAATGAGTGAATTCCATCATCAGCATCTGGTCTTCTTTGTTTTAAATAAAATCTACGTTATGATGTATTCATTTGTTTAAAGTGATGGTTCCTAACTTACTGATGTCTCCCCTAGCAAGGGGCAGGAAGGTGCAAATCCCTTTTCCTTCTGGGCACCTGTAGGGTACCTGTTGCCTCCCCTGAGCTTCCCAGTCCTGTGCCCAGCTCTACAAGAGCCCTGACTTTGCAGAGGAGATAAAAAAAGGACTCAGGCAGGGAACACACAGTCCTGTCCCCCAGAATGTCATCACCTTGCTGGTCCAAACAGCTCACAGGGAGTTTTTAACGAGGAAAAGAGTTAGAAGAACCCAATTTCCAAGAGCTGAACCTCCCTGCAGCTCTGGCATCACCTTCCTTCCTAAGGCTGGCTGGTGCAGGGGATGGGACAATCCCAGTGCCTGCAGGAAAGCATTGCCAGGAATAGGTCTGTTTTGCTGTCTCCAACACCCCAAAATCTCTCACGGGGTTCAAGAGGTATGAGTTTGGGAGCCCCTGCCTCTCTCCAAACCTAGACACTCTTTGCTCTTCTCTAGGCAGGAGGGAGAGGGGGGTGGACAGCCAGTCTGGGGCAGTTTCCCAAGACAAGGCTGAAATTCCCACCAGCAGCCCTGGCCAAACCGGGGAAAGGGAGAAATCACAGGAGCTGGTGATCCTACATTTTTCCCACTCCAAGCCCCACACCAGCAGGGGCTGGGTCTTCAGGAGGCACTGCAGGGGAGGCAGCACTGATGTGGAGGTAGATAAACCACCCCATTGATAGGAGAGTGCCTTGGCTCTGGAACCAGAATGGTTTCCTCCTGACAGCTGGTGTGCAAGAACCAAGATATCCCAGGGCGGTCTAAAGTCCTTTCAGTAAGACAAGGAGGCACCAAGGTTAGTCAAGCCCTTCCAAACATGCTTTTCTACAACTGATGGGTCTTCTTCCAGCTTCTCCAAAGCTGGCTTTTCTTTGGCCAGGGAAAAGCTGCCTGTGCCATCCTGATCCACGATGCCTAGAGCAGAGGTGGCTACTACCTGTGCTGAAAGGCTCAGGGTGAGGGAAAGATCAGAATCCAGTAGCCAAGCCATCTCCTCCAGTATCATGTTTGTCATGAGGACCTCATGGTTACTGGGTTCCTGTGGTCTGCTCTGCCCTCAAGAAGGGCATGAGATCCCCCTGATGTAGTCCTGCCCGTCCTTCTTGAGGACTGCAACTCGTGGCAGTGTCCTGAGCCCCTGCTAGATGTTGGGGGGGAACAGAAGGCAGGTTTCACAGGGAAGTTTAAGAGCTCAAAACTTCTGTTCTAGTCCAGCATGAAAATCCTGAAAGTTTACAAATTTTTCTGTGAAACAGAATCTTACAAGAAATTTTTGATCGGGCAGGACTGACTCACAATCCCAGTCTCCTCTGGGAAACCCGAACCACGACACTCTGTAATAGTAATGGCATGTAAAACTAAAGATCCTGGCACGGGCTTCCATTTTGAAAGTCAAAACAAACATTTCTCTCCCTCACTGAAGCTCCAGGACAACTGACCCGCCAGGGCTGAGCCATCTGGTTTCAAGGGCACAATTAAAATGTTTGGTTTACTTTTTCCTCACCAATTCTGTTCATTTACAGCCAGATGAGGTCAGAGAACTGACAGAAGGAGAGGGACAGGGTCTCCCACCTTCCTGTAGAGGGTCTTCCACCTTCCTTAGAGGCAGGAGGGAAAAGCAGTGTCCTGCTTGGGCTGAGCCTGCGCTGTGTCAGCGGGAGCGTGTCTACGTCTGCGCATCCTTCTCTGCAAAATACTGGTTTTATTCAGGGCCCTGGGGCTCCTTTTATTTTATTTATTTATATTTTTTTGCCATCTCTGGCATTGGGAGTCCTGGTAAAGATGGTGCCGGACCTTGTTCTCATCTCAGCAGGAAAGACCCATTATTGACCTGCTAGCAAATCCAAGTCTTTCAGAGACTGGACAAAATGTCAGAGGGTTAAATGCAACCATTGGATGAGAAGGTACAACGAAAATGAGATTTCAGAGAAGGAGAAATGACTGTGAGACTATGGGCAAGGCAGGGGTGAGGCACCGCACAGAGGTGAGAGGTGGGGGCTCTTGGTATGGACTGGAGGAGAGGGAGCAGGGAGGATGGGGTCTACGGGCTGTGGGACACACTCCAGCAGCTGGGCTGCTTTGCTCTGTGTTTCCTCGGCTACGAGGAAAGGGCAGGAGGCCACCATACAGTCCCCGTGTGAGCTACTGACCCAAATCATCCATTTTGTGCACACTTTCTTCGAGTGGGTTGGGACAAAGACTCAAAGAGGATCTCACAGGAGAGAAATGAAAGAGTCGAGGTTAGTTTTACCTTCCTAAAATACATCAGGTCCTGACCTTGCTTTCATCAGCCATCTGAGACCTCAAAACAGCTACGTCCTTTCTCCCGTTTTTCTGTCCGCTTTCCATGATAGTCCCTATGCCAAGTTGTTATGGTCTGTATCCTGTGGTAGGGCTCCTTAGGCTCTTCCCTGGGGATCACAGAGTCAGTCAGAGTTTTCCATGTCTGCCATTAACGTGAAGGATTTTCATACACACATTTGCAAAACCACTACCATATTTCCCCTGTTAAAAACTCAAGTGTAGGCAAAAGTATTACAATTTTACTGTCAACGGCTTGGTAGACTTCCTACAAGAATGTGTGAGGTGGAGATGTGGCAGCAGGTAAAGACACTCCTAAAGCTCTGAAGCCATCAGGAGAACACAGACAGGAAGCGAGACAAAACCCAGCGTCCTCTCTGGTCAACAGGAGAGGATGGAAATGCCACCCAAGTTTTTTTAATTCTTTAAACCTCATCTCATGTTGCCTGAAGTTCAACACTTAAAGCAGACAGCAAGTCAGAGGGATGGGTTTTTCACATTTTTATTTACTAAGGTTTTTATTGTGTGTTTTATATTGCAAACCCCACCCTAGAAGTCTTCCCTCCCTTCCCCCCAAAATAAAACAAAAAATAACAATAATAATAATAAATATAGTTCCACCTACTGAGACAAGCCTAAGTGTTGACTGAGGTCCAGTCGAAATAACAACTCAATATTGGCTACTGCACTGCTAAGAACTGGAAAATCAAACAAGATCCCCGTGAAAAACAAAGCAAAGGAACCCAACCGAAGGAGGATGGTCACCAGAGCGGTGGATGGAACGCACGTCTACCAGAGACAGCCCTCGGGGTGCTTCTGTGCACCTCCGTTTGTCTGAGTGTCCACAGGGGTTGTTGAGATTCAAGTACCAATGCAGCAGTCACGGGACAGCCATCCAGGAGGGCTTGGCATTGCTGGGCTGAGGACCTTTCCCACCTGCTTATCTTAAGATACACCAGACCCAACCAGCTCAGCTCCCCACCTCTTGAGATGCTCATTCTAGGGGCCCTCTAGTGAACCGGGGGGAAAAGACCGCTAAAACAAAGAGAAAACTTAAAAGGATATTGTGAGTCTTCCTCCTAGGAACTGCCTCCTACCTTTGGAAATATGAGAGGGTCTGTGAGTTCTGCTTCAATTCCGTCAACTGAGCCTGTTTCAAGATGAACCTGTACATATTTGGAAAAGCAGGATCTATATATTATAATTATCACCCGCCAATCACTCCTACAGGAGGGTCAAAATTGACATGTATTTTAAAACTAGGAGATATATATATATATAAATATATGTGTGTGTGTGTGCGTGCTTACACATGTGCATAAATAGACTACATATGTGTATAACTGTATACTATATATATAAAAGCATGTGTGTATATAGAGATATATATATAAAATCTATACACACACACACACACACACGCGCACCCCTCCCACCACACACACTCACACATATATAGTTGTATGTAGCTAGTAGAAAAAACCATTTCTAGAGTTCCCCTGACCCTTTAAGGAAGACCAAAGCTGAATTACATCTGAATTCTGAGCCACCAAAGCACGTCGAAGCAGGAGTGCCCAGGAATGCTTGCAGCAACATTCAAGATACAGGCACATGTAAAGAGTTTTGCAAACAATTCAGTATAAAAAAAAACCAACTGTCAGCCAGTGTTGGGGGCGGGAGGAGGTAAGAGAGGGAGTTGTATGGACCTGTATCGTTACTGTGATGATGGTAGGTTTTTTGGCACTGCTGCATGAAGTCCTGCTCTCCCTCTGAGGGCTGGAGGGACCCCGCGGCCGCTGGAAACAGAGGGAGGCTGGACACGGGTTTCTAACAAGTGTTAGAAAAGTTGAGCACCTGACTCTTTACAGTGAGGTGGCTGGAGACACCTCTTGGAGAAAAAACAAAACAAAAAACCAAAAACAAAAGAGAAAGAAAGGATCAAAGTAAAAGAAAAGGAGACGCTTGCCCTAGAGGTAAAGGCTGTAGCTTTGTGCACCCAATAGCCCCTTAGTGTCTTCACCCCACTTTGCCTGCCTTAAATCAGGGGAGCCCAAAAAATCCAGCTGAGGGTGCCTGCCAGATGTGTCCAGTGATGCTGCAACTGCAGGGAGAGACCAAAGCCATCCGGGCACAGGCCATTATTGCTGGTGAAATCAAGCAAAGGATTTCAATTCCCCCATCAGAGGAGAAGCGTTGACCACGGCTGGCCAAATTTCTGGTCTAATCTGGTGTAATGGTATAAACGTAGTTGCAAATCTGGAGGATTCTTGGCTTGGCACCAGTACTACCCTCGGTGCCTCAAAGCTCAGACTCCCCTGGGCTAAGGAGGAAGAGGGCTGGGGTGACCCCACCCCACTTTTCCATCTTTTTCCATGCAGTTCTCTTCAAAGCACTCAGCCCACGGACACTGAGACATTAAAATGATAGAGGGAAGGTAAAAGTGCTGCCTTTTTCTTCATCCCTCTCCTTGCTTTGTACGCCCCAGCCTGGAAGGCAGCACACGGGCTTTCCAAACCACGGAGAGGTTGAAGCTTGGGCTTTTCTGCTGGCCAAGGCTGGCTGCCTGGCACGTGGGCAGGGACAGGACTTCTCCCGTGACCCACATCCACACCACCTAAAAAAATACAGAGGGGATATATGCTGCCCTCCTTGCGACTTACAAGGGATTGCTTCTCGTTCCCACTAGAGCATCGGTGGGATAAGAAAGAGACAAGCATCCGAAGTCAGGCCTGTCCATCTCCTGGTCACCTTGATCTTCTTCAGATGGAGTCCCAACAAAAACTCAGCCCTTCTGGAATCCCTAGAGGGGACTGCATTAATTAAACTCCCTTCCCCCTCCCCGCCCTCTTCTTGCTTCCTCGGCAACCTGCTGATCACAGGAGAAAACCTGGGAGGAAGGGGAACCTTCTGATGTGCACAGGGAGCCATCCAAGTCCCCCCAGAACTAGGTGCTGTGGGCCAGGTTCACAGCTGGTGCAAAGCAAGGCAAAGCTGAGGCCAACCAGAGCTGTTCTAAAAACACCAGCTACGGGCCTGACCTGATGGTCCTCTTCATGGCCCATGTCAACCTCGGATCTTTGTCTCAACAGGAAAACCTTTTTTTGGTGGCTTCTATGGCTGATCATTCACATGTTCCAGCTCAGGCACACACACCTTGTCTGTGCGTTACCTCGTTGGATTAAATTTGCTCATATCCTTTTGTTCCATGTATTAAAATATTCTATAAAATCAAGTGACCAAAAATCTATAGCTCTAAGAATACCTGGTTATCTTCTTTTTTTGTCGTTTTCACGTGTTTTTGTTTGTTTGTTTCTAACCACAGTTAAACCTAAACAAAAAGAAATGGAGGGAAAAAAAAAAAAAAAAAAGAAAGGAGGAGGGGGGGGGAAAAAGAAAAGGAAAAAATGACTCATGAAAGTCTAATCAGGAACTGAATTGCGCGGCTGACATAACCAGCTCTCAGAAGGAGTCCTCACAAATTGGAGGGCAGTTTGGATCTGACAGGTTCCAGATCCCCCGTGAGCGCTATGGATTCTTTCCGCCCACCAGCAGTCAGAGAAGCGGCGCCTGCAGCGCTGGCCCCAAACACCAGCGGATGCGGTAAAGAACCTGAGGACATCTGACGCGGTAAAGTCACACGCCCAGGGATTGAGCTACAAGGCTTCCCCAGAAGTCCAGTCCCTCCACCAGGAAAAGGAGAGAAGCTGGAAACGGATTCTCTAGAGGAATGAGGAGAACTTTGGCTCAGCGTCTGAGCCAGCTCTTGGGGCAAAGATGGCTGGGAAGCAGAAATCAACTTGATGTCCTGGTTGAGACGTCCCGGTGGCACGGGCGGCGTGCTCTTGGACTGCAGGATCTGCGGAGGTGGGCTGGCGGTCTGAGGCAGGAGCAGAGATCCGTGAGAGCCTGAGGCCCCAGAAGGGCCACATTGAAAAGTTCTGGTTGCCACTGGGCTCTGACTAGGAGGACTAAGGCCAGAAGGGGTATAACAGGGAGAGGCGACACCGGACTGTTGGAGTGGAGACATGGAGGCAAAAGGTGGCCGTTCTTGGTGGAGCTGGGCTATCGTTCCAGTTAAAGATCCTAATGCACTTGGATGTGTTTGGCACAAGCCTGAGGACGGCCCGCCAGAGGCCTGTGCCAGCTGGCTTAGGCTGGAGGATGGAGAGTTGGAAGAAGGAGGGGCTTGGAAGTGATTCATTCCCCCCAAAGTTCCACTGCCCGAGAGCTGCTGTAACTGTCCCCCCTGCAGTGGTCTTGTGGTGGGCTGGAACTGGTTGAGAAGACTGGGGGGTGAGTTTGATGAGAGCTGGGTGAGGGATGTCGATGGGGAGCTAGTCGTGGCTTGCTGGAAGTGCCCAAATCCACTGCTGGAAAGGGCTGGCTGCTGCTGCTGCTGCTGCTGCTGCTGGGTGGGCTGAGCGGTTCCTAGGGGGGATCCAGAAGGTGCCTGTTGGAACTGGCCCAGTCCCACCGAGGAGGCGCCGCTCAAACCCGCCTGGCCGGAGCCACCCGGAGGGGATCCCACCTGGAACTGGCCTAGGCCGGCGGCTGCCGAGAACCCCGCGAGCTGCTGGATGTGGAAGGAAGAGGAGGAAGGTGTTTCTGCTCCCGGCGTGTGCAGCTGGGAGGGAGTGCTGGAGGGAGAGCCCACGGCGGAGGGGCCGGTCGACGGGATTAGAGACTGGAGCCTTTTCAGCTGTCTGGGGGTCTGGTTGGATTGCTGTCCCAGGGAACCCAAGACGGACACGGGAGGACGGAAGATGGCTGTGGGGAGGCGAGGGTGGTGGGTCAGGGCTATGGCGACGGAGGTGGTGGCTGCTGCAGCTTGCAGGGGGGCCTGGATGAGCGGGGTCCAGATGACAGGGGTGGGGGTGGAGGCGGCGGCAGCAGCGGCGGCGGCGGCGGCCTGGACGTTGTGAGCACAGTGTGCCATCTCCCTGTCGTGCTGCACGATCTGCTGGATGATCTCATTCTCTTGGTAGTTGAAAACACCCGAATTGAGGTCGTGCTGGACTTTATGCAGCAGAATGGAATTTTTCTTGCCTGTAGAGAAAGTGAGGAGAGAAAGAGTCATTTCGGGTATGTCAAAGGACGGGAGGCTTCCGCAAAGCTTCCTGCCAGAGACTTCCCTCCACTGTCATTATGGGAGCTGTGTACAGTCTCTGTGCTCCAGCAACAAGAAGACAAACATTTTTGTCTTCTTTTGTGGTGTGACCAACAGACCTCAAGATCCCATAAAAACGTGCCTGACAGGACACATATGCTTAGTTGGCCAGTAAAGCCACTTTTGGTAAGTGTGGCAGACTGGTAGCAAAGCTTACGAATCTGTAAGATTCTCATTCTGCACCTCGTAATCAGAAATTCCATTAGAAAAAGAGAATAAATCCAAAGGCTGTCATTATTTTTGTGTTTGCAAAGAAAAAACCTCAAAAGTCTCAGTCCAGTGAAGTCTCCTGGGTCTTCAGCTACTCTCCAACACCACCTTTTCCTCATCTTTCTTATGCAACTTGTTCACTCCAAAGTCAAATACGTTCCTCTAGTTGAAAGAAAATTTTTCAGTGAATGAGGGAGAGGAAGGAAGGACTTTGTGTGCTGGAATAGCTCAGGTGGCCCAACTACGAGCCCTCAGATGTGCTGCAGCTACCATCTTACTCAGCCATGCTCTTCTAGCCCCAGCTGGAAGGAAGCCTTGGGCTACCAAACATCATGCTTCAACTGGACTTTGTGAGGAAGCAGCAAAATGCCAGCTCAGGCTTTGCCTTTCCAAAGGGCTGGGTTACGTGGCTGTAACCGTGCCAGCACTGATTTATAAGGAGCTGGTATATGCTGATTGGAATGATTTTCTTACAAAATTGGTGGGAATTAGATCCCCGTTCTTGCCTTTTCAGGGGTCCTCTGTCCTGACAACACACAACAGTTTGAACTGATGACAGCACCTGCCTATGGCCTTCCTTTTCACTTCGGTTTGGATTTGAAGGGTTCAGTGCAGTGAGTTCTGTGTGTGTGTCTGTGTGTGTCTATGTGCAGGCCTGTGTGTACCTGCCCCTCTGGTTGTGTGTCTGTACACGGCTCATTTTGGAGCTGAAGCTCAGGGGGTGAGTGTAGAAGGGTCACCTCTAGAGGAGGCACCCGCCAGTTTGGATCAGATCAAAAGCTGTATTAACCCTCCTCCTGAACCAAACGTCTCCTCAGGCCCCACACCCATTAGCCAACCTCTGCTCTGATTCAAATGTCATTTCTGCTGGGTTCTGTCTGATCACGTCTGGTTCCTGACCAGGACCAAGGCAACCAGGCAGCATCGTGCCAGTTGCTGTGGATTTACAGAGCGTGAGATAGCGGCAGGTATGGAATGGAGACCTGGGTGTGGAAGGGTCTCTTTTCCTGTATTTTAACCCCAAATCGTGTCATGCTTTAAGAATTAAAGGCTGGCAGCACAGCTCATGTCAACTAAGTTTCCTGCAAACACAGGCTTGTCCAGTAAACTTGTCTCCAGGCTTTCAAGAAATCACAGTTTTCAAGATAAGTCATCCATTGATATTATCAACTGAGACCATGCAGCATTCCAGTTTAAACCATTCAACTAAGAGTTAACCAGCCGGTCAGCCACCCAGATGTTGGGTAGCAGTTCCTAGTGAGATTCCAGAGGAATTTCCTTTCAGTCCTACTGAAAGGCAGACCTCAGCAGGCAGACCCTCAGGGAGACCTCAGCTCTTTGTGTACAGATGAGGCTACACCTCTGTTGCACAGACGACATCCAAATTGTTGGGGCTTTTTTTTAACTATATGGTGTATCTTTTACATCTGTGACAGATAAAAGAGTCAGAGGTTAAGGACATGCCTCTTTCTTACTTTAGCCAAATGTAAAATCAAATGTCTTGCAGCAAAGAACTTGAACAACACTCTGAAGAGAGCAGCTGGTGCCCTGAGGTCCTAAAAAGTAACGCTGAAATGGCAGAGCCTTGAGTATAACTAGTTGAGGTCCAAATCTACCACCAGAAAAAGGTGAAATAACTGTTGCACAAATAAGAAGGAAAGGATAAAGTGTAAGAGAGATACTAGTCACTAGCATAAAATGCTAGGAAGGCACATAGTATGATGTTTTAGTTCTAGCTGCAAAGCATGAAAAGGTACAGAAAATATCCACAAGAATCAGGCTTGAAAAACATGAGTGAATAAGTACAATGTATTCAGCTCCTTTCAGAGAAGAGGTGACTTGATACTGATTTATAGGGAATTTCACAGATGAAGGAAGCTGCTAAGAACCATTCCCTTCACTTCCAGAAGGACCCATGAGACCTTGTGATTTTAGACAAGTCCAGAAAAAAAAGAAGGAGCAATCTAACTGTAGTTGTAGTCAGGCATTGGAAAAACACACTAAGGGTTTCTGCTTCACTGTACTTGAAAAAATCCCTTTCTGAAGGCCGAGGTGTGGCTCTAGCACCTGAGTTCAGAGCAGGTAAAGCCCATATACAGCTGGCTGAACTGCACCATAAACCCAAACCACTGGCAGGATTTTGATTCTGGATCTGCAACTGGTGTGTTCGAGACGTGTCTGTTGAGGGTAGAGCTCTGGGATGCCCCATGCTGTTGCGGTTTACCTACTGCTAATCGCTCTCTCCAGAAAAAGCAGCAAGGCACATGGACTGGCCTTTCTATTCTCACCTTGGAGAAAGACACCAGCCCAGGAAGGACATAGTCCTGAGGGTAAATAATGTTCTGAGCTGCTAATGTCATTACAGGGGCTGGAGGGCTCATCTGCACTGGGAGTGCGTGGGTAGGATCACAGAATCACAGAATCACATGGGGTCGGAAGGGACCTCTGGAGACCATCCAGTCCAACCCCCTGCCAGAGCAGGTCCACCCAGAGCAGGTCCCACAGGAACATGTCCAGGTGGGGTTTGAATGTCTCCAGAGAAGGAGACTCCACCACCTCCCTGGGCAGCCTCTGCCAGGGCTCTGCCACCCTCACAGGAAAGAAGTTCCTCCTCACGATTAGATGGAACTTCTGATGTTCAAGTTTGTGCCCATTTCCTCTTGTCCTGTCACTGGGCACCACTGAAAAAAGACTGGCCCCATCCTCCTGACACCCTCTCTTTAAGTATTTATAGGTGTTGATCAGATCCCCCCTCAGCCTTCTCTTCTCCAGACTAAAAAGCCCCAAGTCCCTCAGCCTCTCCTCATAAGAGAGATGCTCCAGGCCCCTCATCATCTCTGTAGGCTCTTCTGTCCCCTCTCCAGCAGTTCCCTGTCCTTCTGGAACTGGGGAGCCCAGAACTGGTCCCAGTGCTCCAGCTGGGGCCTCCCCAGGGCAGAGCAGAGGGGCAGGATGACCTCTCTCGACCTGCTGGTCACACTCTTCCTGATGCCCCCCAGGATGCCATCGGCCTTCTTGGCCACAAGGGCACATTGCTGGCTCATGGGCATCATATTATCCACCAGGACTTCTAGGTCTTTCTCTACAGAGGTGCAATCTCTATATAATCTGTATATAATGGCTGGTTGGCTGTATTCTGGACCAGAACAGACAGCATGGGATCCTGGTTCTCCCTGCCATCCCTGTACCCGGGCACCCCAGAGGGAGCACGACCATCACCTTGAAACTTCACAACATTTTTGCAGTGAACACAGGGAAAGGGAGCAAATGGTGCAGAAGATCACACTGCACACACACACACACAGAGTAATTTCCACCTGGTATCTACTAGAATCACACACAGGCTCCCAAACAAATGAGATCACGAAGAACTGCTTAAACAGCAACAGAAACACTGACTGCTCCAAGTGTGGAGAGAGGGAACAAGCTGGCTAAATAACACCGAGAGGCAGGAGAGAAGCCGGCCAGCCCACGGGAGTCCAGGAGGGATGCAGACTGCAGGTGTGTAATCATTCTCGTGCTGGAGCACAAGGTACAAATCCCAGCATGGGGAATCTGTAGAATCTTGCCCGACTGCAAGGTCAGGATGGGGCTGGGAGACGACCCGCTGAGCTCAAAGCAGAAAAGCCACCTCACCACCTCTGCTTTCCTGGTACCCGAGCGGAGCACAGTTCCTAGTGAGATTCCAGAGGAATTTCCTTTCAGTCCTACTGAAAGGCAGACCTCAGCAGGCAGACCTTCAGGGAGACCTCAGCTCTTTGTGTACAGATGAGGCTACACCTCTGTTGCACAGACGACATCCAAATTGTTGGGGCTTTTTTTTAACTATATGGTGTATCTTTTACATCTGTGACAGATAAAAGAGTCAGAGGTTAAGGACATGCCTCTTTCTTACTTTAGCCAAATGTAAAATCAAATGTCTTGCAGCAAAGAACTTGAACAACACTCTGAAGAGAGCAGCTGGTGCCCTGAGGTCCTAAAAAGTAACGCTGAAATGGCAGAGCCTTGAGTATAACTAGTTGAGGTCCAAATCTACCACCAGAAAAAGGTGAAATAACTGTTGCACAAATAAGAAGGAAAGGATAAAGTGTAAGAGAGATACTAGTCACTAGCATAAAATGCTAGGAAGGCTCATAGTATGATGTTTTAGTTCTAGCTGCAAAGCATGAAAAGGTACAGAAAATATCCACAAGAATCAGGCTTGAAAAACATGAGTGAATAAGTACAATGTATTCAGCTCCTTTCAGAGAAGAGGTGACTTGATACTGATTTATAGGGAATTTCACAGATGAAGGAAGCTGCTAAGAACCATTCCCTTCACTTCCAGAAGGACCCATGAGACCTTGTGATTTTAGACAAGTCCAGAAAAAAAAGAAGGAGCAATCTAACTGTAGTTGTAGTCAGGCATTGGAAAAACACACTAAGGGTTTCTGCTTCACTGTACTTGAAAAAATCCCTTTCTGAAGGCCGAGGTGTGGCTCTAGCACCTGAGTTCAGAGCAGGTAAAGCCCATATACAGCTGGCTGAACTGCACCATAAACCCAAACCACTGGCAGGATTTTGATTCTGGATCTGCAACTGGTGTGTTCGAGACGTGTCTGTTGAGGGTAGAGCTCTGGGATGCCCCATGCTGTTGTGCTTTACCTACTCCCAATAGCTCTCTCAAGAAAAAGCAGCGAGGCACATGGAATGGCCTTTCTTTTCTCACCTTGGAGAAAGACACCAGCCCAGGAAGGACATAGTCCTGAGGGTAAATAATGTTCTGAGCTGCTAATGTCATTACAGGGGCTGGAGGGACACAGTCCTGAGGGTAAATAATGTTCTGAGCTGCTAGTGTCGTCACAGGGGCCGGAGGGCTCATCTGCACTGGGAGTGCGTGGGTAGGATCACAGAATCACAGAATCACATGGGGTCGGAAGGGACCTCTGGAGACCATCCAGTCCAACCCCCTGCCAGAGCAGGTCCACCCAGAGCAGGTCCCACAGGAACATGTCCAGGTGGGGTTTGAATGTCTCCAGAGAAGGAGACTCCACCACCTCCCTGGGCAGCCTCTGCCAGGGCTCTGCCACCCTCACAGGAAAGAAGTTCCTCCTCACGATTAGATGGAACTTCTGATGTTCAAGTTTGTGCCCATTTCCTCTTGTCCTGTCACTGGGCACCACTGAAAAAAGACTGGCCCCATCCTCCTGACACCCTCTCTTTAAGTATTTATAGGTGTTGATCAGATCCCCCCTCAGCCTTCTCTTCTCCAGACTAAAAAGCCCCAAGTCCCTCAGCCTCTCCTCATAAGAGAGATGCTCCAGGCCCCTCATCATCTCTGTAGGCTCTTCTGTCCCCTCTCCAGCAGTTCCCTGTCCTTCTGGAACTGGGGAGCCCAGAACTGGTCCCAGTGCTCCAGCTGGGGCCTCCCCAGGGCAGAGCAGAGGGGCAGGATGACCTCTCTCGACCTGCTGGTCACACTCTTCCTGATGCCCCCCAGGATGCCATCGGCCTTCTTGGCCACAAGGGCACATTGCTGGCTCATGGGCATCATATTATCCACCAGGACTTCTAGGTCTTTCTCTACAGAGGTGCAATCTCTATATAATCTGTATATAATGGCTGGTTGGCTGTATTCTGGACCAGAACAGACAGCATGGGATCCTGGTTCTCCCTGCCATCCCTGTACCCGGGCACCCCAGAGGGAGCACGACCATCACCTTGAAACTTCACAACATTTTTGCAGTGAACACAGGGAAAGGGAGCAAATGGTGCAGAAGATCACACTGCACACACACACACACAGAGTAATTTCCACCTGGTATCTACTAGAATCACACACAGGCTCCCAAACAAATGAGATCACGAAGAACTGCTTAAACAGCAACAGAAACACTGACTGCTCCAAGTGTGGAGAGAGGGAACAAGCTGGCTAAATAACACTGACAGGCAGGAGAGAAGCCGGCCAGCCCACGGGAGTCCAGGAGGGATGCAGACTGCAGGTGTGTAATCATTCTCGTGCTGGAGCACAAGGTACAAATCCCAGCATGGGGAATCTGTAGAATCTCGCCCGACTGCAAGGTCAGGATGGGGCTGGGAGACGACCCGCTGAGCTCAAAGCAGAAAAGCCACCTCACCACCTCTGCTTTCCTGGTACCCGAGCGGAGCAGAACGCGGCCGAGGAGGGATGGGCGAGGGGGGGGAAAAGCAGAAACAGCAGCTGGTGCCAGTGCAGCTTTCCAAAAAGCTCAATACCAGCAACCGCTCCGTGTTTCCCTCATTCCACCTCAGCTCACTCTTTTAATTCCATGTCACCTGTCTTTGGCTTCTGATTTGCTTGTCTGAGCCCGAATAGCCTGCAATTTCCAGCGCTGCCCTCAGTTCCGAGGCGGACCCACGGCGCAGTTAATCAGAGCTACACGCATGGACTGAGGGGACCCATGTTTTCCTAACAGAGATCCTGACAGCACACAAAGAGCTGAACAGCAGACACTGGCTTCCCTGGCAGAGCACTCAATAGAGAATATGCCAACATTTTCCAAGCATGCAGACTATTTACTGGCAAATGGTTTGATCAAAGCTCCTTAAATTTGTGTCAAATTCATAAAATAGTCGCAGCGATACCCTTGGAATTATTATTTTTTTACATTTTTAAAACAGAACATTTCAATTTTTCCTTTGAAATTACATTACACTGCACTGTTTTCCTGAGCCCGACTTGAATGAATCAACTGTTTCATTAGATCAATTTTTTCTTTTCTGTTTTGCCAAGAAAGTCTCAAATTTCCGCTTCAGAAGATTTAAAAAATTACTGAAAATGTGCTTTCCATGATTGAAGGGGAGAGGAATTTTTCAAAATTGTAATTGGTGAGCAAACTGAAAAATGAATTGGTTCCACCACCTAATTAATTGCATCATTTACATGATGTTTCCACACACCAATGTAGTCTTATTAGTTGCTTCTGGAGAAAATCCTCCTTTCAGGGAGCACCAGATGAGAACAGGGACTCAGCAGCGACCTGGTGGGACAAAGCCATCTTCCTGGCAGGTCTGACCAAGGGCATAAGCCAACAGTGGAAGGAGGCAGCAGGAGCGAGTTCGCTCCAGGGGCTCCGAGATGATTTCTCCCCCTCATCTTATTTATGAAATTGCTTCAGTTTCAAATTTATTTTTCCTGCCTTGGATTTATTGTCACAGCACCTGCCTCAAAAGGAGAGCAAAAAAAGACAGCAATCAAAGGAGTGAAAGGCTGATTAGTTTGGCTCTGTGTAACCCTAATTGAAATGATGTTCTGCAGCTCACGGCTGCGGCCGCTGACCCGCGGTGGAGTTCCCGGGTTCTCGCTACACGAGTGAGGAGCTTCATCAGGAGAGAGGAAAAGGGACTCCTGTTTCCCCTTCAATCTAATCACTGAAACACAGGAGGCTTATGCTACAGAGTTTCTCCTTCTGTGTTGTTGATCCCACATAAATTAAGGTGCTGAGCAAAGTCCAAGGTACTAAGACAAACAATCCATTCAAGCGTTTCTCCTAAACCCAAAAGCACCACACAAAGGTACTGAGATGCCACGGAGCTGGTGCAGGAGCCATCTGCAACCATCTCATGCCCCAACTCCCCACCCTGGGTTACTCTGAGGCAGCTGAAGGCCCCTTAACCTTTCTCCAGAGGACAGAGAAGCTGCTTTAGGCTTCTGTGGGACACGTGGTGTGTGACAACCTGGGGAAGGGGAGACTGGGGGGCTCCCAACCACCCACTTGGGCTGGATGTGCCCATGGACAGGACACCAAGGGACAGTTCAACTAATGGAGCTACAGAAGCACGTTGAGGACCAAAGACCAAGATCTCCATGGGACCACTGACTCTTTCATTCTCTTTGTACAACTCCGAGCACAATATGGTTTTTTCCCATAATCAGACAAAAATAACTATCAATGGAGTGGTCTGAGTTCTAAAACCTCCCCGTTTTCCTCACTGCAACAAATACACTAAATACAGGGGGAAAGAAGAAGACATTTAGAAGATGTTCACAGCTAAGCTACTCGGGCTTTGAAGTGGAGAAGGTTATGTAAAATTATGGAAACGAAGCAAATAGATGTTGCTCCCCTTAATAAAGAATTGCAAAGTCAGATTTTTCCTCAGCTGTAGATAGCACACAAAAGAACAGGGAGAAAGGCTCATGTGATTTCATAAAAGGAGCCAGCCCTCAACAATAATTCTTCTATCAAATAATCAAAATTAGCCTTCTGTTGTTAAAATTCTGCAGAGACACAGGGGAAATTAGCTGTGACTTTCTGTTCATTTCTCTGTTCAGTTCCGTCTGAGCCCACTGGCTGCAGTTTAAGAATTCAGGTCACTAAACTGCCTTCTGAATTTGCATGTATTTGAAATAATCTCACTTTATTAGGCTGGCTTCTGCCCTGGCCTGCTGTCAAAGTGGCTGCCCCCCTGCCACATGGTTCCTTCTTGCAGGTCTTTGCTTCTTATTATTCATGGCTGGGCACTAAACACCCTGCTTGGGTGCCACAAAGGGCTCCCAGCACACGGAAGGGGGTCTCTGCCCTCCCTTGCCTGTGGGTTATTTTGTGTCCCCAGCCCTTCTCCTGGGGTAATTCTGGTCTCCTGGGGTAATTCAGCTGGCTGCCATCCTCCCCAGAGGGGCAACACAGCGATTGGCAACTGCAGGCAAAGCAGCCCTGGCCACACTCAACAACTGGGAATTTGCCACAGCTGTGCCCTGGGGGAAAGTCTTCTGCACTGGGACTGTACTGGTCAGAAGGTCTCGCTGCACCAGCTCTTGCCGCTCTCTTAGAGCCCCTGTGTACAAGGAGATCAGCTGGATCAGAGATTTCAAAATAATCCTTAACTCCCAGTACGTGTGCTCTTTTCCTGTTGAAGCCTGAGGTTCTCTCAAACGCCAGTTAACCCCTGCTGAACCGGATTAACTGTGGTGTAAAGGGTTCAGCTCAGAACTGCAGTAGCTCTTGGAGGCAAAGCCAAGCCAGCTGGAGCTGAGAGCATCTACAGAGTTCAGTGCACTGAATGAATCTGCTCGAGAAACTAATTCAGATTAACTTTCCTGAGAGCCTGGCTGTGTAAATACATTACGAATTGGATAGAATCCTAGAACTGCCTGGATTGGAAGGGACCTTTTGGATGATCCAGTCCAACCATCAGCCTAACACTGACAAAACCCATCACTAACCCATGTCTCTCAGCACCACGTCTGCCTGGCGTTTAAATCCCTCCAGGGATGGTGACTCCACCACCTCCCTGGGCAGCCCGTTCCTGCTCTGCAGTCATTGCCAAATGTGTGCTCTTACGCCACGACACAGATAAGGTCCCTGTCTTTCCAAGTGAAGGTCTTCCCTCCCTGTGCAGCCCAGGCCTACCACTGATTGCTTTTCCTCTCCTGTCAACCCAATTGACACCTCTCAAAATACGTGGCATCTCCTTGAACAGACAGAACTCTATCTTCAAGTGGGCCAAACTGCTGTAGGTCCAATGATAACACTGTGAATAGTGTTACCTGATGAACCTCATGACAGGTAAACAAAACTTAAGATAAATTAAGCTTTTCCCTCTTGGTCTTTACAGTTATGTCCATCATACAGAGCTCTACAGGAACAAAATTCAATATAGAGAACTATCTAGAGCAAACTGTCTGGGGCTATCCATGAAGTGGTGTAAGAATTGTGGAATTCTGGATGCCTGTGATGCCCAGTGCCGCCTGAAGCACCGTGTCCTGGCTGTTACTTATCGCTGGAGACCGAAGCCAAAGAGCTGCCTTCTCCTCAAGTGGCAGAAGTGCTTGTGTCTGGAGCCAAAGCTCCTGCACTCAATTCACAGAGCCCTGCTGGAGCTGACAGCTGTGACAGGGAAGACTCTGGAAGACTCTGGACATTCTGACACTGTTTTTCAGTGTGGTCTGGCTGCAGACAGCTACCTACCTTCAAGGCAGGGAGAGTCCCCCGAGTCTAGAGGTGTGGTTGGTAAGCCATCCCACTCCATTTAATCAAAGAGGGTGTTGAAAATGATTTTAAAAGGTGTTGGAATGGTAAAATGTTATCCGAACAGATGTTTTATTTTTATGGAAATAGCCAAGAGCTGTGGACATGGCTCTCTAAATGTAGAAGGAATCCATTAACTTGGGGGAACATGGAGATGAGGCATAAATATATCTCGTGTTCGGCCACTCCCCCCAACTCTCACTTCTGCTCAGTGTGTCCCCGACCGGTCACTACCCATCTGTGAGACCAGCAACCCCTGCCCAGAAGAGCAAACTTCCCAGAGAACTTGCACCCTGCCAGGCAGGCGTGGGTTGGCATCAACTGATGTCACCAAGGTCATTGACAAAGTCAATGACAGGTCTCCTGAGATCTCATCACACACACAACCCCCCCCACACAATGTCCCTTCTACTGGAGTGGCTTAGGCTTTATTTTCCTTCTAGAGTTGCATGAGAAATGGCACTTCCATACTCAGGTGAACGGGGTTGCCAGTTCACCTTAATTAAGCTGAAGTCATTTGCATTCAGTCATGGCTGCTCATATCTTTCCTTAGGCTAAACAGAAAATACTCTGAGTCTGGGCCTTCATTCCCAAATAAAAAGAAATTCAAATATTTAATCCCTCCTGAAGTCCAAGCTCCTGTGCTAGATAGCGATTCCAGGGTGGGATTCACTTAACCCATTTTAACAGCCTCCTCAGGAGAAGACAAATCCCACTCTAAATGCCTTTTTCTCCCTGCTGACTGTACAAGTCCAGTTCAGATCTCCACACTCTGCTGTTGGAAATGATGGGAGAGGAATTACTCTGAGGCAGCTGAAGGCCCCTTAACCTTTCTCCAGAGGACAGAGAAGCTGCTTTAGGCTTCTGTGGGACACGTGGTGTGTGACAACCTGGGGAAGGGGAGACTGGGGGGCTCCCAACCACCCACTTGGGCTGGATGTGTCCAGGACCAAGGGCCATGGACAGGACCAAGGGACAGTTCAACTAATGGAGCTACAGAAGCACGTTGAGGACCAAAGACCAAGATCTCCATGGGACCACTGACTCTTTCATTCTCTTTGTACAACTCCGAGCACAATATGGTTTTTTCCCATAATCAGACAAAAATAACTATCAATGGAGTGGTCTGAGTTCTAAAAACTCCCCGTTTTCCTCACTGCAACAAATACACTAAGTACAGGGGGAAAGAAGAAGACATTTAGAAGATGTTCACAGCTAAGCTACTCGGGCTTTGAAGTGGAGAAGGTTATGTAAAATTATGGAAACGAAGCAAATAGATGTTGCTCCCCTTAATAAAGAATTGCAAAGTCAGATTTTTCCTCAGCTGTAGATAGCACACAAAAGAACAGGGAGAAAGGCTCATGTGATTTCATAAAAGGAGCCAGCCCTCAACAATAATTCTTCTATCAAATAATCAAAATTAGCCTTCTGTTGTTAAAATTCTGCAGAGACACAGGGGAAATTAGCTGTGACTTTCTGTTCATTTCTCTGTTCAGTTCCGTCTGAGCCCACTGGCTGCAGTTTAAGAATTCAGGTCACTAAACTGCCTTCTGAATTTGCATGTATTTGAAATCATCTCACTTTATTAGGCTGGCTTCTGCCCTGGCCTGCTGTCAAAGTGGCTGCCCCCCTGCCACATGGTTCCTTCTTGCAGGTCTTTGCTTCTTATTATTCATGGCTGGGCACTAAACACCCTGCTTGGGTGCCACAAAGGGCTCCCAGCACACGGAAGGGGGTCTCTGCCCTCCCTTGCCTGTGGGTTATTTTGTGTCCCCAGCCCTCAAAGGGCTCCCAGCACACGGAAGGGGGTCTTTGCCCTCCCTTGCCTGTGGGCTACTTGTGTCCCCAGCCCTTCTCATGGGGTAATTCTGGTCTCCTGGGGTAATTCTGGTCTCCTGGGGTAATTCAGCTGGCTGCCATCCTCCCCAGAGGGGCAACACAGCGATTGGCAACTGCAGGCAAAGCAGCCCTGGCCACACTCAACAACTGGGAATTTGCCACAGCTGTGCCCTGGGGGAAAGTCTTCTGCACTGGGACTGTACTGGTCAGAAGGTCTCGCTGCACCAGCTCTTGCCGCTCTCTTAGAGCCCCTGTGTACAAGGAGATCAGCTGGATCAGAGATTTCAAAATAATCCTTAACTCCCAGTACGTGTGCTCTTTTCCTGTTGAAGCCTGAGGTTCTCTCAAATGCCAGTTAACCCCTGCTGAACCGGATTAACTGTGGTGTAAAGGGTTCAGCTCAGAACTGCAGTAGCTCTTGGAGGCAAAGCCAAGCCAGCTGGAGCTAAGAGCATCTACAGAGTTCAGTGTGCTGAATGAATCTGCTCGAGAAACTAATTCAGATTAACTTTCCTGAGAGCCTGGCTGTGTAAATACATTACAAATTGGATAGAATCCTAGAATTGCCTGGATTGGAAGGGACCTTTTGGATGATCCAGTCCAACCATCAGCCTAACACTGACAAAACCCATCACTAACCCATGTCTCTCAGCACCACGTCTGCCTGGCGTTTAAATCCCTCCAGGGATGGTGACTCCACCACCTCCCTGGGCAGCCCGTTCCTGCTCTGCAGTCATTGCCAAATGTGTGCTCTTACGCCACGACACAGATAAGGTCCCTGTCTTTCCAAGTGAAGGTCTTCCCTCCCTGTGCAGCCCAGGCCTACCACTGATTGCTTTTCCTCTCCTGTCAACCCAATTGACACCTCTCAAAATACGTGGCATCTCCTTGAACAGACAGAACTCTATCTTCAAGTGGGCCAAACTGCTGTAGGTCCAATGATAACACTGTGAATAGTGTTACCTGATGAACCTCATGACAGGTAAACAAAACTTAAGATAAATTAAGCTTTTCCCTCTTGGTCTTTACAGTTATGTCCATCATACAGAGCTCTACAGGAACAAAATTCAATATAGAGAACTATCTAGAGCAAACTGTCTGGGGCTATCCATGAAGTGGTGTAAGAATTGTGGAATTCTGGATGCCTGTGATGCCCAGTGCCGCCTGAAGCACCGTGTCCTGGCTGTTACTTATCGCTGGAGACCGAAGCCAAAGAGCTGCCTTCTCCTCAAGTGGCAGAAGTGCTTGTGTCTGGAGCCAAAGCTCCTGCACTCAATTCACAGAGCCCTGCTGGAGCTGACAGCTGTGACAGGGAAGACTCTGGAAGACTCTGGACATTCTGACACTGTTTTTCAGTGTGGTCTGGCTGCAGACAGCTACCTACCTTCAAGGCAGGGAGAGTCCCCCGAGTCTAGAGGTGTGGTTGGTAAGCCATCCCACTCCATTTAATCAAAGAGGGTGTTGAAAATGATTTTAAAAGGTGTTGGAATGGTAAAATGTTATCCGAACAGATGTTTTATTTTTATGGAAATAGCCAAGAGCTGTGGACATGGCTCTCTAAATGTAGAAGGAATCCATTAACTTGGGGGAACATGGAGATGAGGCATAAATATATCTCGTGTTCGGCCACTCCCCCCAACTCTCACTTCTGCTCAGTGTGTCCCCGACCGGTCACTACCCATCTGTGAGACCAGCAACCCCTGCCCAGAAGAGCAAACTTCCCAGAGAACTTGCACCCTGCCAGGCAGGCGTGGGTTGGCATCAACTGATGTCACCAAGGTCATTGACAAAGTCAATGACAGGTCTCCTGAGATCTCATCACACACACAACCCCCCCCACACAATGTCCCTTCTACTGGAGTGGCTTAGGCTTTATTTTCCTTCTAGAGTTGCATGAGAAATGGCACTTCCATACTCAGGTGAACGGGGTTGCCAGTTCACCTTAATTAAGCTGAAGTCATTTGCATTCAGTCATGGCTGCTCATATCTTTCCTTAGGCTAAACAGAAAATACTCTGAGTCTGGGCCTTCATTCCCAAATAAAAAGAAATTCAAATATTTAATCCCTCCTGAAGTCCAAGCTCCTGTGCTAGATAGCGATTCCAGGGTGGGATTCACTTAACCCATTTTAACAGCCTCCTCAGGAGAAGACAAATCCCACTCTAAATGCCTTTTTCTCCCTGCTGACTGTACAAGTCCAGTTCAGATCTCCACACTCTGCTGTTGGAAATGATGGGAGAGGATTTCAAGTCAGAGGAATACACACAGTGGTACCTGAACTTTGATTCCTCACAAATAGTTCTGTTTGTGGGTTATTCAGGTGATCAGAAAGGACACCTCAAAGTTTGTGTCCAGTTTTGGGCCCCTTATCACAAAAAAGACATTGAGGGGCTGGAGCGGGTCCAGAGAAGGGCAACGGAGCTGGTGAGGGGTCTGGAGCACAAGTCTTGTGAGGAGAGGCTGAGGGAGCTGGGGGTGTTCAGCCTGGAGAAAAGGAGGCTGAGGGGAGACCTTCTCACTCTCTCCAACTCCCTGAAAGGAGGGTGTAGCCGGGGGGGGTGGGTCTCTTCTGCCAAGTCACAAGTCACAACCTCCCAGGTTCCACCAGGGGAGGTTCAGATTGGATATTAAGCCACGGAAAGGGTTATTAAGCCTTGGAATGGGCTGCCCAGGGAAGGGGTTGAGGCACCATCCCAGGAGGTATTTAAAAGCCGGGTTGACATAGTGCTTAGAGACATGGTTTAGTGATGGGTTTTATCAGAGATAGGATGATGGTTAGGATGATCTTAAAGGTCCCTTCCAACCTACAATTCTATGATTCTATGACACAACCCAGGAGAACCTACATTATCTCCTGTCAGCCACTGATACCCTCCCCTGCTCACTGCTTGGATAATAAGATTCCACCTCCTCAAAGGACTGGGCAGAGTTCAATGTGATTTTAAAATCCAGCTTTCTCCCAGAGCACACATGCTCTAGCACTGTGGATCTGGGCCACAGGAACTTGTACCTTTACATCACCTGTGCCTATATCAGCAGCCTCAAATAAATATATATATATATATAGCCTTATGCCCAAATCTGCTTGCTCACCTCGCGTGTGCAGCTCTTTGGGGGTTACTCACCTGCATACAGTAAACAAATTTGAGACTACAATGTGGTTACAGTGTCAAATTTACGCTGAGCACATATGGCTTTATTTATACACATTTCAGCCCCTTTCATTTATTCATAGGATCTTGCAGAGCACCTGCCACAGGGGAGTCGGCAGCTCAGAAGCATTTGGAGCCCGAGCTCCACCTCTGCTCAGTGTTCTTTCCCCCGCAGAAGGGATGAGGGACAGAGGCACCGAGCAAAGGCACGACAAGGACAAAGAGGGAACGTGTGGCAGAGCTTGGCAGGGATCCCAGCTCCTCTCATTCACAGCTCACCTGGCCTAGCACGGGCCAGCCCTTCTCCCACATCCCGCAGATCCCGGAGTGTTCGTCGTGCCCCAGCCGAGCCAGGTCACAAACCCAAGAGCAGTGTGATCAGGAGCTGAGAAATGGGGTGCCCAGCCAAAAAGTCTGGCAACGGCTGCTGTTGTGGCTTGTTTATGTGACAAAGCTTTGAAAACTTTTAAAACAGATACTCTTGTACCGCAATAATACTACACAGTTCTATTTAGAGACTGGTATTGTGTCCTCTTAGCTTTTCTTTGGTTTTTTTAGCACCTGCAATGCCTGGAGGAAATGCAGGGCACTTTTAATCCTGGGTTAACTGGGATCCTTGTATCAAATATCCGCAGCCAGCACTCAAAATGTACGCATTTCAAACTGCCTGGTGAAAAATTCCTGAGGAAAATGAAAAAAATAACTTCCTCTGGCTTTAAGTCTGCCTTCAGTGACCTTGTGTATGACCAGTGACCTCGATGCGGATGGCAAGCAACCTTGTGCAAGACATTTATGGTGTTTGTTACAGCACAATGAACAATGGAAAATAACTGACCCCCCCCCAATATTTTTTGGACGCATGAGTGAATTTTGATTCAACGATATTCACGACCTGTATCGTATGTACTTTCAATGGGCATTTGAGCGGTTGTGTTTTACAAGTGCAAATACTTGTGAAAATCTAATTTTAAGCTTCAATGGTCACTGAAAGCCTGTTTCAGAGCCAGTCAGGAACCAAAGGATGTGACTTACGTAAGGAACTGACACACCACAATTCGGGACAATTCACAGATGCTTGTCGGACAAAGAATTACTCACTGGAGAAATGAACAAATCATTTCAACACACAGAGATACTATGAAGAATTTTATAGCTTGGTCAAGAACAAGAGAAAAGAGGAAGATTTGTTCAGTGATAAAACGATCATTAGTCGGTGATCAGCCTAATTTCCTTGAGTCTCAGTCTTCAAGCCCTGAGCCTGTGGAGAGTTCTCAGTGTGTTACTCTGCAGGGTGAGGAGTTCCTTGGAGTCTGAAGGTACTCAGAGCAGAGTTAAGCAGGGACACAAATCTTTGTAGAATCCCAGCCTTAGTCAATTTATGGAAGACCGAATCCCTTCCAGTTTTTAAAGAGCTCTGCAAGAGCAAAACACCTGGAAAACTTCTCCCCAGCCACGCGTGGCATAGGCAGGATGCCAACATCAATTCCCAGTAACGATGGGGGTTAGAAAGACACACAGCATGGTCTTTACCAAGTGATCAATGTTTCTGACTGCTCCCTGGGGGTCTGTGCCCTTCATACTGCCACGCTGCCCCTCTACCAGCGGGCTGCCAAGGGGGCACCCAGATCAGGGTGCCTCTGCCCCTCTCCTTCCCCTCTGCCGAGCCACGGACTTTCAAACTGCATTTGCTCTGTGAGGTGAAAGCCTCATCACATCTCCAGTCAACCAGCACCGCTCCTGTTGCTTCAAGGAATGAAGTTTTACGTTCTCATCCTGCCTCCCTGCTACCCAGACAAGCTTAGACCATGCTTTCCAAATCCTCCACTAATCCTGGAAGCATCTCTCCAGTCACCGTGACTGGACGGGCTGGGGTTTTTCTCCCCGCTCTCTCGATCCCTCACTGCACAGGGGGAATACTGGATGGATCTTATCCTGGTACCAGAATAGTGGCAGAGCCCTCTGAATCATTTCATGGACTCAGCGAGGCATGGGCCTCTCAAGGACATGTCAGCTGGGTAGAAGGGAGGTAGTGAATGCACCACTGACTTGGAAAGAGGCTCCCGTTTGCTTCCAGCTCCTGTACAGATCCCGAGCTGAACGTAACAGGAACCAAAAATACAGTCCTGCTTCTGTTCATGCCTGGCTTTTATGAAGCACTGCTCCTTAACTTCAGCCCTCTAGAGTAATCCCTCTACTTTTAGGGACACTCTCAACAGAATATTGACTTCCCTACAAAGACACGTGCTGTTACACACCTACTTGCTGCTCTTTCTGGATGGTGCAAGTTTCAGGGGAAGATGAAGAAATGCCTTATTTATAAATACAGGGATTTCCATGGGATCTGCCAATTTCCATAGGGTGCACGTAACTCCTTTAGGCTCTTTTGGAATATTCCAGCCAAAGAGTGTTGGGCACAACTGGGTTGGAAGGTGCTATGAAGACACTATTTTGCAGTAGTGGAGAGAACCCGTAGCTCTTGAGTCTGATTGCCAGGGAAATGGGGGCAGCACCAGGATTTTGAATGTACGACTCTGAAGGTCTCTGCCTTTTATAGGGACTGACATTGTCTCAGGGCAGCAGAATGGCAAAGGAAGGGAGGACAATGCCAGAGCCTGTTATTCCAGTTGCTCCGTGTCACCTTCTGACCTTATGTTGACATTTTGCAGCTGCATGTGGAAGGGAGCTTCTCCCAGGGGAGGAAGCACGGGAGGTTCTTTATGCTGGTTCAAAATTTTCCATGAATTTTAGTTCAGCGTGCAGCAGTACACAGAGCAAAAGCCAAGCAGCACGGGACACCCTGCTACCTGTACACACACCAGAGAGAGCATCGAGCTAGGAGGCTGAGCAGCACCGACCTTCTACAGCCAAAGGATTTGAGCTAATGTCAAGCTGGCCCATCCTCGGTTACTCCTGACACTACATTTTCTTAGCGGTTTGTTCAGTCTAATTTAAATAACCCAAGTGATGGGACTATTGCCACTTACACTAGAACCTCATTAGCATGGGCTTTGCCAAACTCTACATATTTAGCTCCTAACCTTTTCCTCGGGGGTCACACTTTCTGATTTGCGGCAGGTAATGAGATGCACAGAATACGCTGTTCCTGGCATGAGAAGCCCCGGAGGCACTGCACCCCTCGCTGGGATGCCAGCTTATTCCCTACCCCTCTCACCCCATCCTCCTCCTCGCCTTCCGCATTGTATTCAGACCTGCACTGACCTTTATGCTTCTGAAAAGCAATGAAAATGCACGCGGTTTGAAGAGATGTATAATAAGAAGCTAAATAAGTTAGACTGGGACTCTGAAATGCTCAGCCCTCGGCTCTGCAGAGACTTCTCGCATGACCTTGTATAAGTCACTTAATCTCTCTGTGTTAAATGTCTCTGGCTGTGACCAAGGAATGTCATCCTGGCCTTCTCCGGTTAGACAAGGATGTTTGGAGCACAGGTTATGTCTCCCAGGGGACAGGAGAGCATCCTGGGATGGGTAACTATGAGCTGTAACAATTCAATAATGCTCTTTGGTCAATTGTGCTTAATTTGGGCTGTGGGAGGTTAGATTTTTATCCATTGTTCCCCATCTTTGTTCAGCCCAGTGGCTATTTCTACTGCATGTATTTATAGTTGGACTCTAATGGACAATTGTGTTTTGCTTTGCACAAGAGGCTCTTCAGGCTCAGAAAGCACCCAAGCTTTCCCTACAGCGCTTCCTCATTCTCCAGTTGCTTGTCAACTATGAACAGAAAAAAAACCTGTCCCAAAACAGAGAGTTATGGTCTGGATTTCATTATGCATTGATATGCCAGAGAAGAATTTTCTTCCTCATCAACACAGTTCTAGTTTTTGTCTTATGAGAAATCAACACCAATAGCCCATACAGTCATGCCCTGCCCAGCATCCCTGTGAAACCAGCTCATGCTAACAAACACTCAAGTCCCCGTGCTGAGAGGTGATTTCTGCCACAGAACATTTTGCTGAAATACTGGGGTTTGCTCGCAGGACTTTGGGCTCACACCCTGGTCTGTTTTCTCTTGAACCTGGGTGGCTGTGGGTATTTACACATTCTGAGCTACAATTCACAGAATCACAGAATCACAGAATCTTAGTGGTTGGAAGGGACCTCCGAGATCATCGAGTCCAACCACAAAACAAAACAAAAAAAACCAACCAAACAAAAAAACCAACAACAACAAAAAACCACCAAAAAAAAACCCCATAAAAAACACACAACCACCACAAAACCAACAAACCCAAAACCACCACCCACCAACTAAACCCCACACCCACAACCCCACATACTACACCCCACCACAAACCTATAACCTTGGGCACTAGAGCATGCCCTGAAGAGCCACGTCTACACTTTTCTTAAATCCCTCCAGGGATGGTGACTCCACCACCTCCCTGGGGAGGCTGTCCCAGGGCCTGACCACTCTTTCAGTAAAGTAATTCTTCCTAATATCTAATCTGAATCTCCCCTGCCGCAGCTTCATACCATTACCTCTGGTCCTGTCATCATTCAAGATCTAGTGAATGTACCAACATGGCTCTGATGGCCTCAGATTGCAGATCTCGGTTCTTCAAAAAGAACTCTTGGAAAGGGAAACAAGCGGAAGAAGGAGCTGGCAGAAATGTGTATGAGAGGGAAAGAGAGAGAAGGATGAGCTCCTTGTAGGAGCTGAAGCCAGGCAAGGAGAGAGAGGCTGGGATCTCCTTCAGTTCACAACTCAGCAAAGGAACTAAGCCTGGAGATGGGGTGCCAGGGCAGCAGGTGCTGGGAAGGAGACCCTTGCACCTTCTACTTACCGATTCTGTCCAGCCTGTCAAGAGCCACGGTTTCAAAAGCTCTCCGCATCATGGGGTACTCTTCCAGCACCTCGTTGAAGTTGTCCACCGAGAGGGAGTAGAGGCGGCAGTAGGTGTCAGCTCGCACGCTGGCTGTGCGCCGGCCCCGGGTCAGCAGGCAGATTTCTGCAATGAAAGCCCCAAACTGAGAACACGGGGACAGACACCATCACCCCTGTGACACAGGAGCTGGCACTGGCACTCACAGTCCTGTTGGCCACCCAGGCTCCTCGCTGGCTCGACTCTACCTGCTCTCCCACAGAGAACGTGGAGAGTGGGAATATTCTGCATATGCAGTAACATTTGGGGAGGGACTCTTGATGGGGGAGGGGAGCCATAGGATGAGGAGGAATGGTTTTAGACTGAAAGAGGAGAGATTGAGTTGAGATCTTAAGAAAATATTCTTTGGTGTGAGGGTGGTGAGAGCCTGGCCCAGGTTGCCCAGAGAAGCTGTGGCTGCCCCATCCCTGGAGGGGTTCAAGGCCAGGTTGGAGGGGGCTTGGAGCAACCTGGGCTGGTGGGAGGTGTCCCTGCCCAGGGCAGGGGTTGGAACTGGATGATCTTTAAGGTTCCTTCCAACTCTAACCATTCTATGGTTCTATGATCTCAAAATACCAGGAGGCTCAGTTGTGTCAGCTGCTACACACAACTGCACCTCGGGGACTCTGCTGATCTAATTAGCCAGTCAAGTTTTGTTATGGTGGATTATCAAAGATACCATTTGTGCATTCAGAATGGAGAAGCTGTCTTTCTCCAGCTCCTCATGGGCACTGGGAGCAGAAGGTCAAGCCGTGCTCTCATTGAAGCTAATTCTCTCTCTAGATTTGTAGTAAAGGCTCTGTGCTGACCTGGGGCCTTGGTGCCTGGTAGGAATTGTGATCCCCACACCCAGAACATTTGTCTTTTCAGCTTTCAGGTTTTTGTAGATGTGCCACAAGCTTATAAATTGTGAGGGAAAGCCAAGTTAGTGGCACCTACTAACTCTCGGTGTATTTACACTGCAGTCAGCTGCTGGGAGGAGGATGCTCTGCTCTGGTTACAGAACAGAAAGCCCTTGACTCTGACATAAATGCCTGACGTTCATTGAACACTCAGGGGAAAGCTCCTGAGCCTGGCTTTTCCACTGATTACACAGTGGACAGCTAAGACAGGCACTTAAAGACAGACGGCGTGACTGAAAGACTAACAGAATTCTTCTCCCTGCTGTACACTGGGTGTCAATCCACCAGCACCACTCTCAGGATTCATCCTGGGTCTACCCCAGAGCCCTGGTACAGCAGCACTACAAGGTTATGTGTGTTATTAGGCTGATTTCCTAAGAAAAAGGTGCTTACGAGGCAGTGCTGGCTCTGGAGGAGCTGTGTGGATGGTACCTAAACCACACTGAATGTCATGGGCAATTTCAATTAAATCTGTCCAAGACTCCAACACTGTAACTCCAAATCCCAGCAAACTGACCCAGCTTGTAGGGAGGTGCAAAATCCTTGTACTCCAGGTAGGCACAGCCAGGTTGTTTCACAGGAACTTAGAGTCTAAGAAGAGTGTAGGAAATGCGTAATAGGGACTTTTTAATAAAGGCCTTATAGAAGGGAAGGAAAGGCAGGTTTCATTCTGCCCCCTCTCAGTAGGCCACTAATTGTGGTGCATTCAGGGCTTGTACTGAGACATGCATCTATTGGAGAACTCTCTGTCTTGGGCTGTCAGCAAGGTCTCTGTGGGACCCTGAGAGGAGGGTGTATCTGTGTTACTCATAAAAACAATACCCTAAATCTTCTCTTCCAGTCTTTTCTGCCCTCACGCTCGTGTCCCTGTTCCTGAGCTCTGTGGCTGACACACAACACCTGCCTGCTGGCCTTCACGACGTTTTGCTGAGCCACAGGCTGGTGAGATGATGGACTATGCTTTTTCCTGCGTTTATGCAGTACCTGGGATGATGGATGCCAGACAGTAGGACTGGGCAACATATAAATGTGCTTGGAGAAATGAGAACGCTCCATTTTCTTCCTTCAGGTTCACAGCTTCACAGCTCTGTCAGTTTGCTTGGGGCAAAAAGAAATGAACCTACAAGAACTAAGTTTCCCTCCTATATTTTGTTATTATTTATTATTTAGAGCAATAGCAGTGGGTGTTGCCGTGTAAGGATGATGGACTAGCACGTACCTCCAAAGTAGGAGCCATCTGCCAGCTTGGTCTCCTTGTTGCCTTTGGTGAGGACGCTCACCACCCCGTGCTGGATGAAGTACATCTTCTTGCCGATGGTGCCCTCCCGGATGATGTAATCCCCTGGCTGAAACACCTCGAACCTCAACTTGGTCAACATGGATGTCACAAAGTTGGGATCTGCATTGGCAAAGAGGGGCATGGAGGCAACCAGCTTCCGGCAGTTGAAGTTTATGATTTCCTGACCATGACGTGATGCAAAAGAGAGAGAGAGAGGGAGAAAGAGAGAGAGGGAGGGAGGGGAAAAGACAGGACAGGGAGCAGAAAAGACACACATATACATTTAGTCAACATCTAAGAAGCTATAAAGATTCACCACTTGATTTATATGTTAGAAAGTGGGGGGAAAAAAATGCCCTTCCCTTATTCTGGCTCAGTCTGGGATGGGCTCTGGAAGCTCAGAGCATGGAGCAGTGTGAGCTGAACCTGCTCCACTGCTTTCATTCATGTGCTTTCTCTTTGAGCAGGGACGATACCCCCCCAGCTCCCAAATACCCACAATGTACCTCCTTCTGCAGGAAACCTTGGGCTGTGAGAGGTGCTGGCGAAATGCTGTAGGAAAAAGCCCATGGCTCCTCTCTGGGAAAATGTTCTAACTCCCCTTGGCAGCCCTACGTTTTCTGTTGCCCTTGTCGATGAGCTATTAAAGAGCACAAATGTGCCAAGGAACTCAGGAAAAAAAGAATTATCCTGAGCAGCTGGGGACAGTGTCAAGAGAGGGGAGGGAGAGGTGCCCACCGGTCACTGGGGCACGGGCTGGATCATCGACCTCAGCTGAAGAAAACCCAATTCAGCTGTTGGGCTGTCACACAGCAGCCAGGGACTGTGCCCCCTCCCAGGCCTTGGTGTCACTCGAAGGGTATGACAGCACTTTCCACTGCACAGGAGCTGCTCTGTGCCACGTCAGCTCCGCCTCAGAAAGCAGCAGAAAGTGCTATTGAGTAAATCACCTTGGCACAACACTCCCCGGCCAAGCAGGGAAGGAGGATCTGCATGACTGGAGCTGGAAGAAAGGGCTGGGGAAGCATCTCTCTCCTCCTCACTGGGGTTCTTTTCAAGATTCTTTTCAACCCTTTGGCAGAACTAGTTTTAATATATGGCTGGTAGATCCTCACCATTCTGTCTCCTATGGAGGTACGTGACTGGGGGGAAAGACAGGAGGAAGACCACTTCTGGTTCTTGTGGGTGACATATCAGAGGCACGTACCAGGGAGAACATGGTTTCTAGGCTTCAGCTGGGGAAGGGGCTCTATGGAGACCCCTTTCAAGCGTGGCCCCTGCTAGGAGGCTTCTCCTTTTTTCTGACTCTACCTGCTGGTGCAGCTGAGGGATGGGGCAGAGCTGAGGCCAGCACCGCAGAGAGGCTGATAGAAATACATGAGATCCAGCTTAAAATTAGGGAGCACACGAAGGGAGCTGTGGTGTGTGTGAACGTGGGGAGGGAAGGGGTCTTGCAGAAGCGTGAGGTGCAAGGCACTTTCCGGAGCGCTCTCCTGCAGGGGTTCTTTGGGAATGGGGAGGACATTGCCAGACATTGCCATGGCTCAGAAGGTGCCAAGATGTACCCGTTCACACGATGAGTGGGTGGCAGGGCCTGCCTATTACAGCTCCCACTGCCTTTCTGTCAGACATCACTTGTGCTGCAGCAATTAATAGACTCAGGCAGGAGTCCTGCAAACGCCAAAGGTCTGGGTTTCTCTCTCCACAGCAGTGACTTCTGCCGTGATGAAGGCAAGGGAACACCAGCCAAACACCAATGGCCAGGACAGTTGCTCCCTCTGAATGAAACTGTCTCTGCCAGAGAGGCAGCCAGGCTGTGGACCACTCTTCTTGGCTGTGCTCTCCCAGAAAGTTAAGAGACAACACAGGAACAGGTAGAGCCCCAAGCAAAATGGGACCTTTATGGCTGCTCAGACACATGGATGTGCTGTGTCTGCTGGGCATGACACTAGAGCACACACAAAGCTGGACTCCCAGCGCTCCCACCAACTGCTGGTGTCCTCTGCAAAGCACTGGGACAGGACACTGCACACCAGGAACCCCGCAGCTGCCAGAGGTGACAGGAACACACATGGCCCCACTCACCGCCCCCTCCTCACCTCTCGGAGGGGCTCGCTCAGCTCTCCCAGGATGCTCTCCTCATCAAACATCTTCCCCTGGTAGCGGTGCTCGTAGTAATCATGGATGCGCTGCCGCATGTCTGCCATTGAGGGGCTGGAGCGGGTCCAGAGAAGGGCAACGGAGCTGGTGAGGGGTCTGGAGCACAAGTCTTGTGAGGAGAGGCTGAGGGAGCTGGGGGTGTTCAGCCTGGAGAAGAGGAGGCTGAGGGGAGACCTTCTTGCTCTCTACAACTCCCTGAAAGGAGGGTGTAGCCGGGGGGGGTGGGTCTCTTCTGCCAAGTCACAAGTCACAACCTCCCAGGTTCCACCAGGGGAGGTTCAGATTGGATATTAAGCCACGGAAAGGGTTATTAAGCCTTGGAATGGGCTGCCCAGGGAAGGGGTTGAGGCACCATCCCAGGAGGTATTTAAAAGCCGGGTTGACATAGTGCTTAGAGACATGGTTTAGTGATGGGTTTTATCAGAGATAGGATGATGGTTAGGATGATCTTAAAGGTCCCTTCCAACCTACAATTCTATGATTCTATGACACAACCCAGGAGAACCTACATTATCTCCTGTCAGCCACTGATACCCTCCCCTGCTCACTGCTTGGATAATAAGATTCCACCTCCTCAAAGGACTGGGCAGAGTTCAATGTGATTTTAAAATCCAGCTTTCTCCCAGAGCACACATGCTCTAGCACTGTGGATCTGGGCCACAGGAACTTGTACCTTTACATCACCTGTGCCTATATCAGCAGCCTCAAATAAATATATATATATATATAGCCTTATGCCCAAATCTGCTTGCTCACCTCGCGTGTGCAGCTCTTTGGGGGTCTGGGTTTACTGCACGCTCACCTCGCGTGTGCAGCTCTTTGGGGGTTACTCACCTGCATACAGTAAACAAATTTGAGACTACAATGTGGTTACAGTGTCAAATTTACGCTGAGCACATATGGCTTTATTTATACACATTTCAGCCCCTTTCATTTATTCATAGGATCTTGCAGAGCACCTGCCACAGGGGAGTCGGCAGCTCAGAAGCATTTGGAGCCCGAGCTCCACCTCTGCTCAGTGTTCTTTCCCCCGCAGAAGGGATGAGGGACAGAGGCACCGAGCAAAGGCACGACAAGGACAAAGAGGGAACGTGTGGCAGAGCTTGGCAGGGATCCCAGCTCCTCTCATTCACAGCTCACCTGGCCTAGCACGGGCCAGCCCTTCTCCCACATCCCGCAGATCCCGGAGTGTTCGTCGTGCCCCAGCCGAGCCAGGTCACAAACCCAAGAGCAGTGTGATCAGGAGCTGAGAAATGGGGTGCCCAGCCAAAAAGTCTGGCAACGGCTGCTGTTGTGGCTTGTTTATATGACAAAGCTTTGAAAACTTTTAAAACAGATACTCTTGTACCGCAATAATACTACACAGTTCTATTTAGAGACTGGTATTGTGTCCTCTTAGCTTTTCTTTGGTTTTTTTAGCACCTGCAATGCCTGGAGGAAATGCAGGGCACTTTTAATCCTGGGTTAACTGGGATCCTTGTATCAAATATCCGGAGCCAGCACTCAAAATGTACGCATTTCAAACTGCCTGGTGAAAAATTCCTGAGGAAAATGAAAAAAATAACTTCCTCTGGCTTTAAGTCTGCCTTCAGTGACCTTGTGTATGACCAGTGACCTCGATGCGGATGGCAAGCAACCTTGTGCAAGACATTTATGGTGTTTGTTACAGCACAATGAACAATGGAAAATAACTGACCCCCCCCCAATATTTTTTGGACGCATGAGTGAATTTTGATTCAACGATATTCACGACCTGTATCGTATGTACTTTCAATGGGCATTTGAGCGGTTGTGTTTTACAAGTGCAAATACTTGTGAAAATCTAATTTTAAGCTTCAATGGTCACTGAAAGCCTGTTTCAGAGCCAGTCAGGAACCAAAGGATGTGACTTACGTAAGGAACTGACACACCACAATTCGGGACAATTCACAGATGCTTGTCGGACAAAGAATTACTCACTGGAGAAATGAACAAATCATTTCAACACACAGAGATACTATGAAGAATTTTATAGCTTGGTCAAGAACAAGAGAAAAGAGGAAGATTTGTTCAGTGATAAAACGATCATTAGTCGGTGATCAGCCTAATTTCCTTGAGTCTCAGTCTTCAAGCCCTGAGCCTGTGGAGAGTTCTCAGTGTGTTACTCTGCAGGGTGAGGAGTTCCTTGGAGTCTGAAGGTACTCAGAGCAGAGTTAAGCAGGGACACAAATCTTTGTAGAATCCCAACCTTAGTCAATTTATGGAAGACCGAATCCCTTCCAGTTTTTAAAGAGCTCTGCAAGAGCAAAACACCTGGAAAACTTCTCCCCAGCCACGCGTGGCATAGGCAGGATGCCAACATCAATTCCCAGTAACGATGGGGGTTAGAAAGACACACAGCATGGTCTTTACCAAGTGATCAATGTTTCTGACTGCTCCCTGGGGGTCTGTGCCCTTCATACTGCCACGCTGCCCCTCTACCAGCGGGCTGCCAAGGGGGCACACAGATCAGGGTGCCTCTGCCCCTCTCCTTCCCCTCTGCCGAGCCACGGACTTTCAAACTGCATTTGCTCTGCGAGGTGAAAGCCTCATCACATCTCCAGTCAACCAGCACCGCTCCTGTTGCTTCAAGGAATGAAGTTTTACGTTCTCATCCTGCCTCCCTGCTACCCAGACAAGCTTAGACCATGCTTTCCAAATCCTCCACTAATCCTGGAAGCATCTCTCCAGTCACCGTGACTGGACGGGCTGGGGTTTTTCTCCCCGCTCTCTCGATCCCTCACTGCACAGGGGGAGTATTGGATGGATCTTATCCTGGTACCAGAATGGTGGCAGAGCCCTCTGAATCATTTCATGGACTCAGCGAGGCATGGGCCTCTCAAGGACATGTCAGCTGGGTAGAAGGGAGGTAGTCAATGCACCACTGACTTGGAAAGAGGCTCCCGTTTGCTTCCAGCTCCTGTGCAGATCCCGAGCTGAACATAACACGAACCAAAAATACGGTCCTGCTTCTGTTCATGCCTGGCTTTTATGAAGCACTGCTCCTTAACTTCAGCCCTCTAGAGTAATCCCTCTACTTTTAGGGACACTCTCAACAGAATATTGACTTCCCTACAAAGACACGTGCTGTTACACACCTACTTGCTGCTCTTTCTGGATGGTGCAAGTTTCAGGGGAAGATGAAGAAATGCCTTATTTATAAATACAGGGATTTCCATGGGATCTGCCAATTTCCATAGGGTGCACGTAACTCCTTTAGGCTCTTTTGGAATATTCCAGCCAAAGAGTGTTGGGCACAACTGGGTTGGAAGGTGCTATGAAGACACTATTTTGCAGTAGTGGAGAGAACCCGTAGCTCTTGAGTCTGATTGCCAGGGAAATGGGGGCAGCACCAGGATTTTGAATGTACGACTCTGAAGGTCTCTGCCTTTTATAGGGACTGACATTGTCTCAGGGCAGCAGAATGGCAAAGGAAGGGAGGACAATGCCAGAGCCTGTTATTCCAGTTGCTCCGTGTCACCTTCTGACCTTATGTTGACATTTTGCAGCTGCATGTGGAAGGGAGCTTCTCCCAGGGGAGGAAGCACGGGAGGTTCTTTATGCTGGTTCAAAATTTTCCATGAATTTTAGTTCAGCGTGCAGCAGTACACAGAGCAAAAGCCAAGCAGCACGGGACACCCTGCTACCTGTACACACACCAGAGAGAGCATCGAGCTAGGAGGCTGAGCAGCACCGACCTTCTACAGCCAAAGGATTTGAGCTAATGTCAAGCTGGCCCATCCTCGGTTACTCCTGACACTACATTTTCTTAGCGGTTTGTTCAGTCTAATTTAAATAACCCAAGTGATGGGACTATTGCCACTTACACTAGAACCTCATTAGCATGGGCTTTGCCAAACTCTACATATTTAGCTCCTAACCTTTTCCTCGGGGGTCACACTTTCTGATTTGCGGCAGGTAATGAGATGCACAGAATACGCTGTTCCTGGCATGAGAAGCCCCGGAGGCACTGCACCCCTCGCTGGGATGCCAGCTTATTCCCTACCCCTCTCACCCCATCCTCCTCCTCGCCTTCCGCATTGTATTCAGACCTGCACTGACCTTTATGCTTCTGAAAAGCAATGAAAATGCACACGGTTTGAAGAGATGTATAATAAGAAGCTAAATAAGTTAGACTGGGACTCTGAAATGCTCAGCCCTCGGCTCTGCAGAGACTTCTCGCATGACCTTGTATAAGTCACTTAATCTCTCTGTGTTAAATGTCTCTGGCTGTGACCAAGGAATGTCATCCTGGTCTTCTCCGGTTAGACAAGGATGTTTGGAGCACAGGTTATGTCTCCCAGGGGACAGGAGAGCATCCTGGGATGGGTAACTATGAGCTGTAACAATTCAATAATGCTCTTTGGTCAATTGTGCTTAATTTGGGCTGTGGGAGGTTAGATTTTTATCCATTGTTCCCCATCTTTGTTCAGCCCAGTGGCTATTTCTACTGCATGTATTTATAGTTGGACTCTAATGGACAATTGTGTTTTGCTTTGCACAAGAGGCTCTTCAGGCTCAGAAAGCACCCAAGCTTTCCCTACAGTGCTTCCTCATTCTCCAGTTGCTTGTCAACTATGAACAGAAAAAAACCTGTCCCAAAACAAGGTGTTATGGTCTGAATTTCACTATGCATTGATATAACAGAGAAGAATATTCTTCCTCATCAACACGGTTCTAGTTTTTGTCTTATGAGAAATCAATACCAATAGTCCATACAGTCATGCCCTGCCCAGCATCCCTGTGAAACCAGCTCATGCTAACAAACACTCAAGTCCCCGTGCTGAGAGGTGATTTCTGCCACAGAACATTTTGCTGAAATACTGGGGTTTGCTCACAGGACTTTGGGCTCACACCCTGGTCTGTTTTCTCTTGAACCTGGGTGGCTGTGGGTATTTACACATTCTGAGCTACAATTCACAGAATCACAGAATCACAGAATCTTAGTGGTTGGAAGGGACCTCCGAGATCATCGAGTCCAACCACAAAACAAAACAAAAAAAACCAACCAAACAAAAAAACCAACAACAACAAAAAACCACCAAAAAAAACCCCCATACCAACAACAACAAAAAACCACCAAAAAAAAACCCCATAAAAAACACACAACCACCACAAAACCAACAAACCCAAAACCACCACCCACCAACTAAACCCCACACCCACAACCCCACATACTACATCCCACCACAAACCTATAACCTTGGGCACTAGAGCATGCCCTGAAGAGCCACGTCTACACTTTTCTTAAATCCCTCCAGGGATGGTGACTCCACCACCTCCCTGGGGAGGCTGTCCCAGGGCCTGACCACTCTTTCAGTAAAGTAATTCTTCCTAATATCTAATCTGAATCTCCCCTGCCGCAGCTTCATACCATTACCTCTGGTCCTGTCATCATTCAAGATCTAGTGAATGTACCAACATGGCTCTGATGGCCTCAGATTGCAGATCTCGGTTCTTCAAAAAGAACTCTTGGAAAGGGAAACAAGCGGAAGAAGGAGCTGGCAGAAATGTGTATGAGAGGGAAAGAGAGAGAAGGATGAGCTCCTTGTAGGAGCTGCAGCCAGGCAAGGAGACAGAGGCTGGGATCTCCTTCAGTTCACAACTCAGCAAAGGAACTAAGCCTGGAGATGGGGTGCCAGGGCAGCAGGTGCTGGGAAGGAGACCCTTGCACCTTCTACTTACCGATTCTGTCCAGCCTGTCAAGAGCCACGGTTTCAAAAGCTCTCCGCATCATGGGGTACTCTTCCAGCACCTCGTTGAAGTTGTCCACCGAGAGGGAGTAGAGGCGGCAGTAGGTGTCAGCTCGCACGCTGGCTGTGCGCCGGCCCCGGGTCAGCAGGCAGATTTCTGCAATGAAAGCCCCAAACTGAGAACACGGGGACAGACACCATCACCCCTGTGACACAGGAGCTGGCACTGGCACTCACAGTCCTGTTGGCCACCCAGGCTCCTCGCTGGCTCGACTCTACCTGCTCTCCCCCAGAGAATATGGAGAGTGGGAATATTCTGCATATGCAGTAACATTTGGGGAGGGACTCTTGATGGGGGAGAGGAGCCATAGGATGAGGAGGAATGGTTTTAGACTGAAAGAGGAGAGATTGAGTTGAGATCTTAAGAAAATATTCTTTGGTGTGAGGGTGGTGAGAGCCTGGCCCAGGTTGCCCAGAGAAGCTGTGGCTGCCCCATCCCTGGAGGGGTTCAAGGCCAGGTTGGAGGGGGCTTGGAGCAACCTGGGCTGGTGGGAGGTGTCCCTGCCCAGGGCAGGGGTTGGAACTGGATGATCTTTAAGGTTCCTTCCAACTCTAACCATTCTATGGTTCTATGATCTCAAAATACCAGGAGGCTCAGTTGTGTCAGCTGCTACACACAACTGCACCTCGGGGATTCTGCTGATCTAATTAGCCAGTCAAGTTTTGTTATGGTGGATTATCAAAGATACCATTTGTGCATTCAGAATGGAGAAGCTGTCTTTCTCCAGCTCCTCATGGGCACTGGGAGCAGAAGGTCAAGCCGTGCTCTCATTGAAGCTAATTCTCTCTCTAGATTTGTAGTAAAGGCTCTGTGCTGACCTGGGGCCTTGGTGCCTGGTAGGAATTGTGATCCCCACACCCAGAACATTTGTCTTTTCAGCTTTCAGGTTTTTGTAGATGTGCCACAAGCTTATAAATTGTGAGGGAAAGCCAAGTTAGTGGCACCTACTAACTCTCGGTGTATTTACACTGCAGTCAGCTGCTGGGAGGAGGATGCTCTGCTCTGGTTACAGAACAGAAAGCCCTTGACTCTGACATAAATGCCTGACGTTCATTGAACACTCAGGGGAAAGCTCCTGAGCCTGGCTTTTCCACTGATTACACAGTGGACAGCTAAGACAGGCACTTAAAGACAGACGGCGTGACTGAAAGACTAACAGAATTCTTCTCTCTGCTGTACACTGGGTGTCAATCCACCAGCACCACTCTCAGGATTCATCCTGGGTCTACCCCAGAGCCCTGGTACAGCAGCACTACAAGGTTATGTGTGTTATTAGGCTGATTTCCTAAGAAAAAGGTGCTTACGAGGCAGTGCTGGCTCTGGAGGAGCTGTGTGGATGGTACCTAAACCACACTGAATGTCATGGGCAATTTCAATTAAATCTGTCCAAGACTCCAACACTGTAACTCCAAATCCCAGCAAACTGACCCAGCTTGTAGGGAGGTGCAAAATCCTTGTACTCCAGGTAGGCACAGCCAGGTTGTTTCACAGGAACTTAGAGTCTAAGAAGAGTGTAGGAAATGCGTAATAGGGACTTTTTAATAAAGGCCTTATAGAAGGGAAGGAAAGGCAGGTTTCATTCTGCCCCCTCTCAGTAGGCCACTAATTGTGGTGCATTCAGGGCTTGTACTGAGACATGCATCTATTGGAGAACTCTCTGTCTTGGGCTGTCAGCAAGGTCTCTGTGGGACCCTGAGAGGAGGGTGTATCTGTGTTACTCATAAAAACAATACCCTAAATCTTCTCTTCCAGTCTTTCCTGCTCTCACACTCGTGTCCCTGTTCCTGAGCTCTGTGGCTGACACACAACACCTGCCTGCTGGCCTTCACGACGTTTTGCTGAGCCACAGGCTGGTGAGATGATGGACTATGCTTTTTCCTGCGTTTATGCAGTACCTGGGATGATGGATGCCAGACAGTAGGACTAGGCAACATATAAATGTGCTTGGAGAAATGAGAACGCTCCATTTTCTTCCTTCAGGTTCACAGCTTCACAGCTCTGTCAGTTTGCTTGGGGCAAAAAGAAATGAACCTACAAGAACTAAGTTTCCCTCCTATATTTTGTTATTATTTATTATTTAGAGCAATAGCAGTGGGTGTTGCCGTGTAAGGATGATGGACTAGCACGTACCTCCAAAGTAGGAGCCATCTGCCAGCTTGGTCTCCTTGTTGCCTTTGGTGAGGACGCTCACCACCCCGTGCTGGATGAAGTACATCTTCTTGCCGATGGTGCCCTCCCGGATGATGTAATCCCCTGGCTGAAACACCTCGAACCTCAACTTGGTCAACATGGATGTCACAAAGTTGGGATCTGCATTGGCAAAGAGGGGCATGGAGGCAACCAGCTTCCGGCAGTTGAAGTTTATGATTTCCTGACCATGACGTGATGCAAAAGAGAGAGAGAGAGGGAGAAAGAGAGAGAGGGAGGGAGGGGAAAAGACAGGACAGGGAGCAGAAAAGACACACATATACATTTAGTCAACATCTAAGAAGCTATAAAGATTCCCCACTTGATTTATAAGTTAGAAAGTGGGGGGAAAAAAATGCCCTTCCCTTATTCTGGCTCAGTCTGGGATGGGCTCTGGAAGCTCAGAGCATGGAGCAGTGTGAGCTGAACCTGCTCCACTGCTTTCATTCATGTGCTTTCTCTTTGAGCAGGGACGATACCCCCCCAGCTCCCAAATACCCACAATGTACCTCTTTCTGCAGGAAACCTTGGGCTGTGAGAGGTGCTGGCGAAATGCTGTAGGAAAAAGCCCATGGCTCCTCTCTGGGAAAATGTTCTAACTCCCCTTGGCAGCCCTACGTTTTCTGTTGCCCTTGTCGATGAGCTATTAAAGAGCACAAATGTGCCAAGGAGCTCAGAAAACTCCCCTTGGCAGCCCTACGTTTTCTGTTGCCCTTGTCGATGAGCTATTAAAGAGCACAAATGTGCCAAGGAACTCAGGAAAAAAAGAATTATCCTGAGCAGCTGGGGACAGTGTCAAGAGAGGGGAGGGAGAGGTGCCCACCGGTCACTGGGGCACGGGCTGGATCATCGACCTCAGATGAAGAAAACCCAATTCAGCTGCTGGGCTGTCACACAGCAGACAGGGACTG
Source organism: Calidris pugnax (assembly GCF_001431845.1). Taxonomy (NCBI): domain Eukaryota; kingdom Metazoa; phylum Chordata; class Aves; order Charadriiformes; family Scolopacidae; genus Calidris; species Calidris pugnax. Next base: position 348,708 of record NW_015090985.1, on the reverse strand, counting down.
TGTCCCCTCCCGGGCCTTGGTGTCACTCTTGGAGGGTACGACAGCGCTTTCCACTGCACAGGAGCTGCTCTGTGCCACGTCAGCTCCGCCTCAGAAAGCAGCAGAAAGTGCTATTGAGTAAATCACCTTGGCACAACACTCCCCGGCCAAGCAGGGAAGGAGGATCTGCATGACTGGAGCTGGAAGAAAGGGCTGGGGAAGCATCTCTCTCCTCCTCACTGGGGTTCTTTTCAAGATTCTTTTCAACCCTTTGGCAGAACTAGTTTTAATATATGGCTGGTAGATCCTCACCATTCTGTCTCCTATGGAGGTACGTGACTGGGGGGAAAGACAGGAGGAAGACCACTTCTGGTTCTTGTGGGTGACATATCAGAGGCACGTACCAGGGAGAACATGGTTTCTAGGCTTCAGCTGGGGAAGGGGCTCTACGGAGACCCCTTTCAAGCGTGGCCCCTGCTAGGAGGCTTCTCCTTTTTTCTGACTCTACCTGCTGGTGCAGCTGAGGGATGGGGCAGAGCTGAGGCCAGCACCGCAGAGAGGCTGATAGAAATACATGAGATCCAGCTTAAAATTAGGGAGCACACGAAGGGAGCTGTGGTGTGTGTGAACGTGGGGAGGGAAGGGGTCTTGCAGAAGCGTGAGGTGCAAGGCACTTTCCGGAGCGCTCTCCTGCAGGGGTTCTTTGGGAATGGGGAGGACATTGCCAGACATTGCCATGACCTCAGAAGGTGCCAAGATGTACCTGTTCACACGATGAGTGTGTGGCAGGGCCTGCCTATTACAGCTCCCACTGCCTTTCTGTCAGACATCACTTGTGCTGCAGCAATTAATAGACTCAAGCAGGAGTCCTGCAAACGCCAAAGGTCTGGGTTTCTCTCTGCACAGCAGTGACTTCTGCCGTGATGAAGGCAAGGGAACACCAGCCAAACACCAATGGCCAGGACAGTTGCTCCCTCTGAATGAAACTGTCTCTGCCAGAGAGGCAGCCAGGCTGTGGACCACTCTTCTTGGCTGTGCTCTCCCAGAAAGTTAAGAGACAACACAGGAACAGGTAGAGCCCCAAGCAAAATGGGACCTTTATGGCTGCTCAGACACATGGATGTGCTGTGTCTGCTGGGCATGGCACTAGAGCACACACAAAGCTGGCCTCCCACCGCTCCCACCAACTGCTGGTGTCCTCTGCAAAGCACTGGGACAGGACACTGCACACCAGGAACCCCGCAGCTGCCAGAGGTGACAGGAACACACATGGCCCCACTCACCGCCCCCTCCTCACCTCTCGGAGGGGCTCGCTCAGCTCTCCCAGGATGCTCTCCTCATCAAACATCTTCCCCTGGTAGCGGTGCTCGTAGTAATCATGGATGCGCTGCCGCATGTCTGCGGGGAGCTTGTGGAAGGACATATACTGCTCCACTTGCTTGTACTGCGCAGGGGAGAGAGGAAGAGGAGGAGTTACCAGAACATGCCAAAACTGGCACCTACTCATGGACAAACACAAGCTGGACCATACCCACACCTCATTCCTTCGTGTCAAGCCAGGTCCAGGTGCAGGAGAGCAACTGTCTCAACACGTGGGGAGCTGGCAGACGCCTTCGTTATATTCCCCAAATGGATGCCCTGTGTTTTAAATTTTAAACTTATCCTCAATGAGTTGCGCTGCGGAGACAGCTCCTCACTCCCTGGATGCTGAGCAGCCCAGGTGCCCCTTGGCCCCTGCACGGCCAGCAAAGGCTGGGAGCAGAGCTGGGTGAGGAGTGCTCAGCTGGGAGTCTCCCCCCAGCAAATCAATCTGAGTGAAGACTGTCCAAACCCGGGGCAGAATGAGAGCAAGAAGGCACAATGTGCCCTCAACAGCAGGTTTTTCCACAGCACATGGCAGACTGGTGGCCAGGGCATGTGACCTGGGAAGTGGCTGAGGCACCATCCCTGGAGGTGTTCAAAAGACGGGTTGACATGGTCCTCAAGAATAAGGTTTAGTGATTTTTTTATTGCTTATTTCTTGATGGTTGGACTAGATGATCTTTAAGGTCCCTTCCAACCTAGACGATTCTATGATTCTATGAGCTGGTGGCTCAGCTCCAGCCAGTAAGTGATGTGCAGCACCTCCAGGCCTCAGCCGAGCACAGGAACCCGCTGTGCCAGGGACACAGCAGAACACAG
>NW_015090985.1:323212-346538 GCF_001431845.1 Calidris pugnax | reverse complement strand
CAACCTAGATGATTCTATGATTCTGTGACCTGGCGGCTCAGCTCCAGACCAGTAAGTGATGTGCAGCACCTCCAAGTCTCAGCTGAGCACAGAACTCGCTGTGCCCGGGGCTGCACCGACCAGCAGAACACAATCCTGCCTTGGATGTTCACAGACAGACTGAGAGACCTTATAGTGGACTTTCAATATCTGAAGGGTGCCTATAGAAGAGCTGGGTAGGGACACTTTGCCAGGAGGTGAAATGATAGGACAAGGGGAAATGGTTTTAAATTGGCAGGAAGAAATTCTTTGCTGTGAGGGTGGTGAGACACTGGAACAGGTTGCCCAGAGAAGCTGTGGCTGCCCCATCCCTGGAGGGGTTCAAGGCCAGGCTGGATGGGGCTTGGAGCAACCTGGTCTGGTGGGAGGTGTCCCTGCCCAGGGCAGGGGGGTTGGAACTCGATGATCTTTGAGGTCCCTTCCAACCCAAACCATTCCATGATTCTATGAAGGACACACACAGACAGAAATCAGACAGTTATTCACTGCTGCAGTGTCCATGGCAGCTTCACTTCTCCTCTGTGTCCTCCCCTATGACGGCACCTTTGCTTTCCCACCCAGGGCTGCCAGGTCCAGATGTTCTTCACCTTTTGCTGGGTCCCTCTCACCCCGTGCACTCGTGCTGTCTAACCTGGCCGTATTTTTACCTAATGATTTGCCTGTCCATCGTGTCATTTTAGAGGGGAATACAAGGGCACACAGACCGATGCCAGAGCAGTATTTGGGGATGAATGGTGCTTTCTGTGAGCAAATGACACTTCCTCAAGGGCACAGGTCTGTAAGTGGGTCCACTGCAGAGACAAGGTGTGTGCATTGGAATGGTCAGAAAATGGTCCTGAGCACGTGCCACACTCAATAATGCTGGCAAAAGGACTGTGCCTCCCCCTTTGCCATCCCCTCTTCTCCCTGACAAATCTGTCCCTGAATGTCCCTTTACTGCAGCTTGTGCTGAAGTGCCTAATTACCAAACTTCTGCTCGTTACAGCCCTCCCCTGCACACACCGGTGTCAGTCAGCTCTGGGTACAGTCTGTGCTGGCCCTGCCTTGCATGCTAACGACTCCATCTGCACCCGAGAGGAGAAGGAATTACTCTAAGAAGCCAAGGTGGCAGAGGGGACACTGGGGGTTTCCTGGCATTTCCAGAGCTTTTTGTCTGTAGCCGGCAGCAGAGGAGCTGGCTCTAAATATTCATGATCCCTACAGCATGATCAAAGTCAAGCAAGTCACCACCTCCCCACCAGGAGCCGGGCAGGGAGGCGGGCGATGAAGGCTGTGTTTGATTATTTGCATTGCTGAGGTGCTGTAGAGACTGGCAGGGACTTGTGTCAGGGAGGGGGAGACACACAACCACGCCAGGTGCTGCACAGTCCGCAGCTCGTCAGCGAGGAAGATGAAGGGAGAAGAAACCAACGCCTCAGTTGTGGACAACTCACTGGTCTGAGGACTCCGCGGGTTATGCTCTCGAATGCAGAATGTTAAAGGGCTTGGCTCAGACCTAAACATTGATGTCTGCTACCACTGGAGGTGCACTGTAGCGTTTGAGCCATCCGTAGGACCTGGCAAATTGGACACAGGACGTGCAGGACATTCATTATGGAAAGGGAAATCATTAAGCACTAGCTTTTGATGACTCAGGTTGATGAAATTGATCCTAAATCCACAAACAGTTCTGCTTGTTTTAATGCTGCATTTTTGTTGAACGAATTATTTGCCAAAACCATCACCTTATACTCTCAGTTTTAGCCCCGTGTCTTGAATGGGAACAATGACCAATGTCACAAGATCCTCTCATTGCCTGCTGCCAGCCCCCTGCCCGCTACCCTGCTTCTCTCCACCATGAGTACTTGCCATCAATCTTCATCTGACCTTTGCTTCCTGGGAGAAATACCCCCAGCTCCTCAGACTCACAGGCACAGGTTGGATGGGGCGACTCAGACTCTTTGCTTATTCACTACTCTACACAGATTTATGGCTTTGTAACAGAGAGCAATAAATTACTGCTCTGCAAAATCCCTAGGGCTTGTCAGAGTCTCCTACAATCACTGTCCCTAGATAAGGTTCTGCTTCCGATTACAAATTAAAAACGTGGTTATAAATGAAAACTGTAAAATAAGAAACCATATTTCTCTGTCACAGTTAACAAGAGGTACACATTTTGGCTCTCCTGCCTTCACTGCTGCTCCCTCCTCTCACCCAGGCCAGCTGGAGAGTGTTGTGGGCTCTTAACCCTCCCCTGAGTCGAGATGGAGTCCTGCAGAGGCACTCAGAAACGAAAGCATCGACCTCTTCTCTCTACATTTGAAAAACTGAAGATTCACCTGGGCTTTTCCCCCTTTCCTTGGAGCTGCTCAGCCAGGCCACCACTTTTGCATTGTCAAACACCAACAGTCACTCACCAAAAGCCCACTAAAAAACTGCCTGAGGGAGAGTTTTTCCAAGTGTCGTGGGATGTCCATGTCTCTTCTCAGCTCTAAGCTCTAAATGAGATCCAGTCCCGAGGTCACCACCAACACAGCAATGGGACAAAGCAAAGGGGTAAGGGTAATCGTGTGGTGAGCACCACCAGCAGAGTGCCTGGGGATTAAAGACTTTGCCTGATAACCCTGAATTTACACGTCTCCTTTTTTTTAACTGAGGCCCTGACAGTGTGCAGATCTGGCACTCTCTGAAGCCTCTTCCTGCCCCCTCGAGCTGGCACCCCTTTGAGAGCCTTTCAGACGTGGGCAGCCCTAACCCACCAGTCCCTCTTGCCTCCTTTCTCCCTTGAACTTCTCTGTTCCATCTTCCTACTCGTCTCCATGTCCTCAGCCTGACCTGTGCTCAGAGGAACGCGCAGAGATTAGTGGCCTCTCTGAGTTCAACTAAAAAGACTCATTTAGGAATTATTTAAATCTCTCTGAAGACAATTGAGTCCATTTAAATCCTAACTCATTTTCTTAAGTCTGTTTTTCCTCAAATAAGCCCTTGAAGGAGGTATTAATATATCAAAAGGAAACCATTTAGCTGAGTATTTTTCCTTCTAGAACTGGTCTCTTTCCCCGGTTGTCTCCCCACTCCCCTCCCCTTCTGCTGAAGCTCAGATCATTCACAGTCCAAAGGGAACTAGATATTTTTAACTCCTTCCATGCCCTTAATCTCTATCATAAACCCTCCTCTCTCTGGCAGTAATAAATCACTGGCTGAAAAGGCTGGACTATATCCTGTGAGACCGGAGTAAGATACACATGAGCAGCCACGATGTGCAAGGCTGTGGCTCTCTCAAGTGGGTCAAGGCTTCATGGGGTAAAGATCAAGCCATGAGATCCACCAGACAGAGTGTCTTGATGGGACACAGTTGCATCTTTGTTTTATTTTCTCTGATCTATGATTAGGATTAAACCAGTGGAGCTCCCCAGCACTTAGTAGTCATCAAAAGCAAACAAATGCCGAGTTCCATTTATTTGTCTTTTAAGCCATTCCTGTTCCCACCCTCAGGATTTGTTCTGTGGCCAGATATACACCTTACTCAAAATGATCAAGATGCACATTCTCCTGGAGTCAAATGACTCCAGGAGTGAGTGGTTTAAGGGAAGAAAAGTGAATTTTTGAACACAATAAAATCACACCGACAATGCTGGTGCGATCTTAGTTGGTTTCCCTTTGCAGAGCTCCATGCTTGATCTTATTTAGCACAAATCTTAGCAGATATAATTTTGCTCTTTTCTCTTCCTCTTCTTCGGAGGGCTGGAGCACCTCTCCTGTGAGGACAGGCTGAGAGAGCTGGGGTTGTTCAGCCTGGAGAAGAGAAGGCTCTGGGGAGACCTTATAGCTGCCTTCCAATATCTGAAGGGAGCTACAGGAGAGCTGGGGAGGGTCTCTTTGTCAGGAAGCGCAGCGATAGGATGAGGGGTAATGGTTTTAAATTAAAAGAGGGGAGATTTAGATTAGATACTAGAAAGAAATTCTCTGCTGTGAGGGTGGTGAGAGCCTGGCCCAGGTTGCCCAGAGAAGCTGTGGCTGCCCCATCCCTGGAGGGGTTCAAGGCCAGGCTGGATGGGGCTTGGAGCAACCTGCTCTGGGGGGAGGTGTCCCTGCCCAGGGCAGGGGGGTTGGGACTGGATGATCTTTAAGGTCCCTTCCAACTCTAACCATTCTATGATTCTATTAATTGCACTGAGAACAATAACTGGAACAATAACTTTATCCCAAGTCTGCCAGCACTTAGGAAGGCAGTTGGCTCTACGTACATACCCAGGCTCATGAGCACTGTCCTGCTGTTTTCCAACAAGGATATATTTGAATTCATGAAATTAAATGTGCCTAGGGCTGGCTTCTTCATAGCCATAGGGAAGGGATTGAAAGGAGCTGTATTTGGGCATATCCTGTCCTTCCCATACCCCCCCCAGCCCCCAGGCAGCCAGAGGATGGGGTCACTGGTGAGGCTTGAAGCAGGAGCTGGATTCCTTCACCGAGGGAACCAGGGGAAACTCTATGGGAACTGGGAAATAGGAAGACAACTGGGGTGTTGGGGGATCAGAGTGTGGTCCAGGCAAATTGTAGCAGGCTGTTTAGGAATTGGTGGTTATTTCAATACCAGAAGAACTCAGACGACATCCAGCACTGCACCAAAGATTATCAGGGCGACTTTTGCTTTCTGATTAATGAGCTAAATTGAAACCCACGTCCATCTACTCTTCAGCTTTGGAAGCTATTCAACAGCTACCTCCGTTCTGCAAGAAGCTTTCCACAATGTCCTGGTTCTGAGTTCTTCCAAAGACTGGGTTAATTTTTGTACCACGGCACTAGCTCAATTTGCTACAGGAAGATGATTTTTAAGCATTGCCTGTTACATGCTGAAAAACATGGAGCACTTTTCCCCTTACTGCAGTGATACCTTCAGAAAGTATCTTACCTAGAATCAGGCGCTTTATCTCTCGCTGTGTTGCAGAGACCACAGACACCAGCAGAAAATTCTTGGAGCTTTTTTTTCCACTTTCTAGACAATATTCATTACATTGAGGATGGCTGTACTGATCGGGTGCTGTAGCTGCCTCCCCTTGCTGTTAATCAGTACCTTTTCAGGCCAGGATTATGCTTCAGATGATCCCATTTCTGGGCTGTGAGATGTCAACAGACTGAGTGGGGTCAATTATGAGCCTGATGGAAGTTTATTCCCTCCCATGGGAGGAACAGTGGCCACAGCCAGGGAAGCCCACCGTGGGGGATGGCAGTCACACCCCCAGAGGACGTGGCCTGGCTTTGCTGCAAGCAATGGAAACGTCTGACAACTTCCTGGGGCCTGGGAGAGCAGATCCAAGAAGTTTGGGACAAATCCCTTTGCATTAAATGTTGTGGGCAATGCCCCATTTGTCTGCTCTCACAGGTGCTCAGCCTTAAGGTTTAATCCTGCGCGTCCCCTCAGGGTGGTGCAGTGATGAATGTATTATGTACAAACCTCACGGCTACAGAAACAGCTTGTTTTCCAAGACTAGCTCCAGCCTGGGAAAGGCAGCCAAGGAGAATGCCTTGCTGGGTTTGAGAAGTCACATCCTAGAGTAAGTCAGTAGTCCAGCCTTTTTGGACCTGGTTAATGAACCTTTCATTATTCATTAAGCACTGTGAAGCTCCTATCACAGGATATTTTGGAGATGTCAGGTCATGTCACCGCATCCACATATTTGGAGGCGTGATAAGGAAAAAGAGACCACCATTACCCTCATCAGAAGAGCAGAAGGAGCAAGATGAGCTAAAATCTGCCACCAGACAAAGGCTGGAGACAGAGAAAAGGGAAGGGTGAGTCGGTGCAATTTGAAATCAGTATTGCTGGGAGCAGCCTTTCGCCAGGAGAGACAGCTCAGCAGGGAGGCTCAGCTCTTCGCATGATGATGTATTTATTTATTTATTTACAGTTCAAGTGCCAAAATGAATTTCAGAACTGATAATGAAGTTTGAAATCCCACACTGGGATAGGAAGAACTGCTGAGGCAACAGCACTTTCCTTCCCGTGACAGCACACAGGCAGCACTCGTGCCTGCACAAGCACTGCTCGGACCAGGCTGTCATCCATCCACACTGCTCAAAGAACAGAACTGTCTGGCTGGCTTCTGCTCCCAGAAATAAGATGTCAAAATCCTGGCCGTAATCACAGTCTCTCTGATACAGCAAACCCGGGCGAATCCCCAACGTAAACCTGCTCTAACAGAGGGGTAAACGGTTTCAAGGAATAGTAAGTTCCCCAATGAAATATTCTTGCAAGAACAGGAACTACTCAGCCTCAGATTAGTTAAGACTAAAAAGGGAAGGCAATTTGCACTGCAAGATGTTTTTAAATGAAAACATTAGGTTTTCATCCAGAAAACACGTGCATTTCAGAACCAACCCACCATTTTTTCATGAAAAAGATTAAATAACCTTAAAGAATTGACACAAACTTCTGGTTTTTTGGTTGAGCTGAACTGAACAAATCATTATTTAAACCACTGCATTATCTATTTCTTCCAAACATTCCTCTCAGACTGAGATGGATGTGGTATCTGTAGAAGCTGCCTCGCAGCTCTGGGTGCAGGGCCTTGAGCCAGCCACTCTCACCGAGCCTTGGCTGCTGGCTGCCTGAAAGCACTCAGGGATGTTAAACCAGAGTCAAAGGATGATGTAAGTTGGAAGGGACCTCTGGGGAGGGGATGATCTGGTCCAAATTGCTGCTCAAAGGAGGGCCAGCTTCCATCAGGTTGTGATTCTCTGGCAACCACCTCGGACCTGCTGTCACACGTGGGTGGGGATGCAGAGGAGGTGGGGATGGGGGACCATTTATTATCCCAGCCATTTTTTAATCTGTCAGATCCTTCCTGTAAACTTAAACTGCATTCTGCTCCTTGCACTTGCTGACTCCGGGCTGCAAACCAGGCAGAAACCCCAGTCCTGATTACAGAAGCAGCTACCTAGAGGCAGTGCTGAAGACACGGAGCCCAGTGCACACCAGAGGCCCCTGCTTCTCCACACAATCAATAAAGCCCATCATTTATTCGCCCTGTTACCAACCCCAAAAGCTCTGATTGACAGTAACACGAGACATAATAGTTCTCAGGCCATCTCTCACCAGACAGAGGTAATACGTGACTAGTGCAGTCATGACAGGATAAAGCAAGGCACTCCAAACTTTTTCCAATTAGGAATTTTGATTAAATTTTGCGTTTGATTAAATTTTCCAGACACTTTTAATTTCTGGAGTGCTGCACGCTCCCTACCCTCTCCTTCACACACATTACCAGACAAGTAAGGAAGCTTTGGAGCTTTCCTGACATCCAGAATTGGGATGTTATTAGCTCAGGAGGGGACTTCTGCGTATCCCTTTGGGCTCTAAGAGTCTGGGAATGTCACCTGAGAACCTACAGACATCGGTGGGCAATTATTTTGGGAACAGCACTTCAAATCCTGTCCAGAGTGGTAATGAACGTGAAATCTCCTGTCTAAGAGATGGAGAGATTTGAGATTTGAGGTTTGTGGCAGAGTAGATGTGGGAATAATGGCAATTTTTGCCCAATTCCACTCTAACTGAGCACCTGACACTAGTTAATATATCTGTGCTGTGTCGTCCCCAAGGTAGCACCGGCTGAGCCAACCCTGGAGCCACAAGAACATAGCTTTGGTACAGTGCTGGGCCTGGGTTAATTAGCTCTGCTTAAAGGAGGGGTGGAGGGGGGCTAATCAGCAAGGGCAGGTTGCCAGGCTAATGTGATTATACTGTATCCAGGACCACAGCTAGGATCTCTGCACCAAATTCCCTGCACACTTTCATTTGGAGGCAGCTCAGGAAACCCAACTGCACAATAAAACGGCCTAAAACCACAGGAGCAGCCACGAAGGGTCAGGCTGAGGTTCCGCTCGCCCTCAGGCTGGTGAAAAGGCTTGAAATGCCCATAGTTGGACAGTAAAGTGCTTTTTTTTGCTGGGAGAGCCAGAGCATGGGATAAAACTATGGGGAGAAGGGCTGGCTCAGGAGCTGAGAGCTGATGTCACTAGTGTTTCTGTAGGATTTATAAAGTGGTTCTTTCTTTTAGCGTTACCTGCTTGTCCCCTTGCAACTGTGCTCCTTCAGAATAATGACAAGAGAATATGCAAGTATCTACCCCGTTTCAATAAATGTTTTCAGAACAAGAGGCATTGACTCGACTGTTCGGGGGAAGGAGGAGCAGGGGAATGAATGTGGAGAGCCGAGAATGCCAGTAGCAGACAGATCTTGAGGAGAGATGAGGCTCTGGCAAGAGAGATTACGGCTTTGCCGGGCTCTGCAATGCTGACAGCAGCAATTCCTCCCTCTCCTCAGTCATTCTTCCATGTGTACCTGAGAAGATAACCCGGGAGAGCTGAGCTGCTCTGCAGGATGCCCATCGCTGCGTGCGTCCTGCTGGGATGGGGGAGAGGAGCCCGGAGTCTCTGCTCCCTTCCAAGGAGCAGGGCTGCAGCAAACAGCATAATCACCCTCCCAAAAGCCTCAAGGTTACGGAGTCTGCTGGGGAGGAGGAGTGTGTGTGTGTGATGACTTGACAGAAATATTAATCCAGCTGAGCTTTGGGATTAGAGAAAGAAATTAATAGGGGAACCTGCAAAAAGCGTGAAAATAACTTGCCTAACAGTCTAGTTTATTCATCTCCTGGGCAAGAAACACTCTTTCTCTCTTGTGAGCCACAGTTACTGCAGGTTGTGGGGTAATTTCGCAATCAATGATGAACTTACATGTTAAGGCTTGAGCTCATCCAAGAATAGCTGAAAAGGGCCTTGTGCCTCTGCTCTTGCTTCTGGAGCTCCTTCACCAGCCCCCTGCACCAGCTCTGGCACCTGCTGGACTCTACAGTAAGGTGATTCAACTCACTAATCTGGGAGAAAACTAATCCAGAAGAAAGAAATTAGCTCAGTAAAGGTCTGAGAAGGATGAAAGGTGGGGCATGAGAGGGAAGCGGTGCAGCTGAGAACAGTGGCAGGAGCACTGGGGGAGAACAGGGATGGGAGGCTCCCCCTCTTTGGGCAGAGCTGTCAGATCAATTCAGTTATAATATGGACCAGCACAACACAAAGTTGGGAAAGTTTTCTATCAGGATCCTTCAGAATGGACTTGTAGTAATATTCTCTCACATGTAGGAAATACACACCAATCTTGGGTGCAAAGATATTTTGCAGTTAGACACCTGACTGAGGTTAAGAGACAAGAGTCAGCTCCTGATCCCACATTGACTCTCCCCGTGACCATGGGTAAGTAATTTAGGGCATAACACACTCTGCAATGCAAGATGGGACAGACGGGTCCCTTACTTTGCCTCTGGGACTGGAAATAGAACAGCCACTTCAGAGTGCCAGATCTAAAGAGTATTCTGATTTAGAGCTCTTTAAGGGAGGCACAGAGCCAGGCTGAGATGATGGCTGTGCCAGTTCCAGTGCCTGAGCTGGTGTGAGTGCTCAGTCCCACACAGGACTCTCCACTTGGACTCAGAAACCTCAGCACTACGCTGCCTTGGAGGGTGCAACTTCCCTTTCCACACTCTCCACGCTTCCTACTGTGCCATCAACCCCATCCAGCTTCCCCACCCTGCAGGAACCAGCACAGCATGAAGTCAGATGCTACAGGAGAAGATTTAGACAGGACAGGGATTGAGTGTCCAAACGGTCGATGAAGCCAACCCAGGGTGAGATGAGCCTACTGCTGAAGCCAACAGACAGCACATTTTGGCTTTCATTCCTCTTCTCAACAGCCCTGTTTGTACAAGGGAAGAACAAGTGGGTTTGGCAGAGATCTAGACAGTAGGAAACCTCATCACAAACTCACTCCTGAACCTTGTCCTGAAGGTTGCACGAAGCAAAGCCTGTCCCTACAGTTACTAGCTATAACCTTGGCTCTTTTTACTAGGTTATTTCTGCAATTCCTCTCCCTCCCCGCTGTCTCCCCTTTCTCTGGCTGCTCCCAGGACAGCTGTGAGAAGCTCTGCAGCCTGAGCCCCTGTGGAGGTGAGAGGCAGAGCCCTGTGGGCAGCTCAAAGGTGCACGTACTCAGCAGAAACCTCCAAACTGCCTCCTGCTTCTACCAATCGACCCGCAAACTTGGTGAGGTTCTTCGCTTATATGCTTCAACAGACACATTGTCCCATGAGGACTGCACTAAATTGAGTTCCAGGGCTGCAAATCACGAAGCAGCCTCATTTTAATCACGGCTATTCAAGTGCTAAGGAATGCAGAAAGTAAATACATATTTGTTTTAAGGCCATCATTTGTCCCGTTTGCAAGAGGAAAATGAACGCACTCAATCCCTGAGGCTTTATTCCCAGGAGAATACCTTGGGAAATGAACCTGCTATAACCACTACATGTGAAACACACCCTTCGGTAAATCCTCTGCCCACTCTTTTGTCACAAAGCTTTTCTCCTGGATCTATTAACCCTTTCATGCACATCTCCAATTCTAGTCAGGCTTTAGCATCTCACACCCCAGCCGCGGTGTCTGATTTCCCTGAGCACCGTCCCCTCAGCCTCCTCTTCTCCAAACTAAACATGCCCAGTTCCCTCAGCCTCTCCTCATAGGACTTGTTCTCCAGGCCCCTGAATGAACCTGCTATAACCACTACACGTGAAACACACCCTTTGGTAAATCCTCTGCCCACTGCTTTTGTCACAAAGCTTTTCTCCTGCATCTATTAACCCTCTCATGCACATCTCCAATCCTAGTCAGGCTTTAGCATCTCACACCTCAGCCGCAGTGTCTGATTTCCCTGAGCACAGACTGGAATCCAACTTCCAGGGTCAAGTTCTGCCCTTGCCTTCAGACCTGGCTGGGGAAAAAATAAATTGTAGTGCCCAGTCCTGCAGGTGTAAACTTGGCTGCGGCTCCCTGGACCAGGTGGTTGGATTTGCAAATCAGTCCTTGACTTCTACGCTACTTCAAACCCATTTGAATAAATACTCTGCATACACGGATTTGATCAGTTTGCACTCCTAGTGCTGCAGTGTCCTTCTCTTTGGCATGCCTTGCTCTCTATTAGAATTAGTCCAGCCAACCCGCAACACAGTGGTAAAACTCTATAGAAAGCCCAGTGCTCTAATTGCATCCCAGTCCTCCCCGCTTCCTCTCCTGGGCTTTTTCTCTCTTTAAGCTCTAGCAGCAGTTTGAGACCTTCCCTATCCCCAAAGTGTGATTCAGTCTCTGGTCGTCTTCGCTCTCACTCTCTGTGCCACCACAAGGTCTGCCTGTGGCCTAGTGTTACAATTCCCACATCTCTACCCCATTCCGAGGCCATCCAACAAATCCTTTCTCCCACCTCCTCCCATGCAGCCCTGAGGAAAGGGACTTGGGGGTGCTGGTGGAAGAGAAGCTGGACATGAGCAGGCAGTGGGCAGCTGCAGCCCAGAAGGCCAATCCCATCCTGGGCTGCATCAAAAGCTGCGTTGCCAGCAGGTCCAGAGAGGGGATTCTGCCACTTTACTCTGCTCTGGTGAGACCTCACCTGGAGTATTGTGTGCAGGTCTGGAGCCCTCAATATAAGAAAGACATGGACCTGATGGAGAGGGTCCAGAGGAGGGCCACAAGGATGATCAGGGGGATGGAGCACCTCTGCTACGAGGACAGGCTGAGGGAGCTGGGGTTGTTCAGCCTGGAGAAGAGGAGGCTCCGGGGAGACCTAATAGCAGCCTTCCAGTACCTGAAGGGAGCCTACAGGAAGGCTGGGGAGAGCCTGTTTAGAAAGGCCTGCAGTGACAGGACGAGGGGCAATGGCTTCAAGCTGGAGGGGAACAGATTTAGACTGGAGATGAGGAGAGGGTTCTTCACTGTGAGGGTGGTGGAGCACTGGAACAGGTTGCCCAGGGAGGTGGTTGAGGCCCCATCCCTGGAGATATTCAAGGAGAGGCTCGACGAGGCCCTGGGCAACCTGGTCTAGTTGGGGGTGTCCCTGCTGACTGCGGGGGGGTGGGACTAGATGGCCTTTGGAGGTCCCTTCCGGCCTGGGCAATTCTATGATTCTATGATGCTATGATGCTATGTAGCAACTTAAAATTTCACCTTTCTTATGCCTGGGCGTGCTGGTCATACTTAACCCACTTGAACAACAGCTCTATCATCTAACTACTATAATAGCCTTAAACCCAGCACCACCAGTTACCACCGCTGCACTGGTAACCCGACCAGTCGTGACATTTCCCTCTCTGCCCTACATTAGGCCATTCAACAACAGCACAATTAATTTGATAGCTACCTGGGGAACCTGCTCACAGCTCCTGAGCTTTGATCTGGGCTTTGGGGTTTGTCAGGGAGTTTCACTCATGAGCACTGAAGTGAATAATCCGGATCCTTTTAAAGAAAGCACTTGCTAAACAAAAGGTGCATGTTCTGGAACGTTCACTTGAGACTTGAAACAAGATCTCGGGAAGGAAAAAGTGACTTACAGTTTTAGATACCGGTGCCATTGACAATGTTGATCTAAAAAGACGGTCAGAAACAACAAAAATCACCCACTTGCCCTACTATTATTCATCTGATCTTGCATCTATTTCTTCCTGAGGGTCTGTTTGAGTGAAGGGATGGGTAGGAATTACCAATAAACCGCCGTGGTGACAAAGACACCGCACTTTTGGCCTCTCACACGGGTCAGTGACAGCCCTGGCTTCCTCCAGACAGTGCACAAACCAGCCCCGGGTCACGTAAGGGTTGTAAAGCCCAGTCCTTACCTTCTCCTGGTACTGCCGCCGGGAGGAGTCCAGGGACTGGATGAGGGCCGTGGCGTGGCCGATGAACATGGCATAGCAGGTGGCACCCACAATCATGCTCAGCATGGTGAGCCACACGTCTGACATGCCAACGGGCGCCTGCTGCCCGTACCCAATGCACAGCATGTGGCTCATGGCCTTGAACAGCGCGTAGGAGTACTGCTTCCCCCAGGAGTCGTTCTGAAGAGACAGACAGACAGACAGACAGACACAGCTTCAGCAGTGGGACAAGGCATTCTCAGGGATGAACATATTTCAGAACAGAGTATCTACCATTAGACCCAAAAATCCATGTTTAAAGCACCTTTACGTGTTAAACAAGCAATTTCATTCTCTGATGGCTCGGAAGTGCTTGGCACACTCAATTTTAATAAAAAAAAAAAAAAGCCCAAATTTAGTCACCCAATATTCATAGAATCATAGAATCATAGAATTGCCCAGGCCAGAAGGGACCTCCAAGGGTCATCTAGTCCGACCTCCCCACAGTCAGCAGGGACACCCCCAACTAGACCAGGTTGCCCAGGGCCTCGTCGAGCCTCTCCTTGAATATCTCCAGGGATGGGGCTTCAACCACCTCCCTGGGCAACCTGTTCCAGTGCTCCACCACCCTCACAGTAAAGAACCCCCTTCTAATCTTCAATCTAAATCTGTTCCCCTCCAGCTTGACTTAACTGACTTTAGCGAGAGTTTTTTTACAGATTCCATGCACACTTTCCAGCAAAACTTTCCAGAAAGGAAGCCACCCAGGCTGACGGGCTGGTAACCTGGGATTAACTGAGGGGATGCACTGGGATTTGTTCAAAATGACCCACATGTGGGAGAAGGAACCGAAGCAAATGATTACTCCAC
This sequence comes from Calidris pugnax, assembly GCF_001431845.1. Classification (NCBI taxonomy): domain Eukaryota; kingdom Metazoa; phylum Chordata; class Aves; order Charadriiformes; family Scolopacidae; genus Calidris; species Calidris pugnax. Next base: position 332,928 of record NW_015090985.1, on the reverse strand, counting down.
TGGGAAATGGACTTGAACAGAGAAATGGTAAAAGACAGGCTGAGCAAGGTTGCCAGCAGGAAGATCTTAAGAGTGGGGAAAATCACTCCCAGGCAATTTAGGAAATGGTCAGGATCTCGGGTCATTATCTGAAGAGATGGGAAGGGCAGAAAATTAAGATGATAAAGTCCAGGCAGCAAGTTCTCAGTGTGAAACAGGGCTTTTTTCAGGGAGCTGAGAAAACTACAAATGGTCTCATTTGAGAGATGCAATAAACCATGGTGAGAAGCCAGCTGAGGTCAACGGCTTCTTTTGGACACCCTGTGCTCTCCCCCTCCAACTAACACAGGACGCACCTCAGCAATTACATCATGGCATAGGGAGAAAAAACAGCCTAAGTTTCACTATTATTCTGATTAGCCTGAGCTCACAGAACAGCTCAAGGTACATTTACTATTCTGTGGGTATTATATGCTAGCAAGTCCTTGCCACAAAACCTTGTAAAGTAAATGCACTGTCATCACACACTGCTATTACAAGGTATGTGAAAAAATACCTCTGCTACAGTGACATTCATTGCAGCACATAATCTGTCCATTCATCAGTCTTCTGGCTGTTCCCAGGAAGGTGTTAACATTATGGATATAGCTGTGCAGACACACATACCGTGGCAACTTCGAAGGTCATTGCACAGAAAGCCTGGGTTGGGGCTTGTCAAACAGACATCAAGAATGTTGTGAACTCCATTTGAGAGATGCAGCAGCCGCAGCACCGGCGACCAGCGACACTGGGAGCCCTGGAGTTTACTGGACACCTCCTTGGAGGGGGTCTACCCACCATCAGGTGGAGGGGCTGATGGCCTCTCTGCAAACAGCTCTCGGGGCGTCACTGATGTAGATGGAAATTTTTCAGTGAGCTTACGAGCGGTAAACAGAGGGAAAGCCTCCTGTTGCTGTTTGTGAGCTGTGGCAAAGAGCTGGGACCTCTGGAGAGCGTTAATGCTTGGTGAGGAGATAAGCACAGAGACAAAGACAGGGGATAGTGTCACCCTGGCCATCTTGGGTTACATTATGCAACACAGGCCTGATTCACACGGCGAGGAGAAGGGCAGAGGACACAGAAGTGGCACATTCACAGCCCCAGAAGAGAGGGCTCCCTGCTGGCGCCGGCCTGTCTGGGCTCACCTCCCTAACAAAGCTGGAACCTGGTCACCTCCTGCACTGGAAAAAACTACACTCGAGCCAACAGAGAGAGAGAGACGAGGGACAGCGTGGCCATTGGTGTCTCTATTCCTGTGTGTGAGGAGCCACAGCCCAAAGTGCAGCCAGCTACAGAGGAAGGCAAAGAGCATGTGCATTCTGCTGCCTGGACAGGAAGGATCCAGCAGGATGCAGCAGGAAGGACCAAAGGAGTGACTCTGTTTGCTCCTTTGCCTCACCCACATCTATGCTGTGGCTCCCAAAGTCCTGGCCAAAGAAGTGTGGGGTGTCTGTTTTTCCACCACCCAGGTTTTGTGTCATGTTGCAGACCAGTTTCTGACCTGTGAAGGCATCAAGCACCTCACACATCTCCCATAAGCATCCCTGTGTCTTCACTGTTAACCTGCACCTCACACATCTCCCATAAGCATCCCTGCAACTTCACTGTTAACATTTAGAGCCACCAAGCTGGTGAGGGGTCTGGAGAACAAGTCCTATGAGGAGAGGCTGAGGGAACTGGGCATGTTTAGTTTGGAGAAGAGGAGGCTGAGGGGAGACCTCGTTGCCCTCTACAACTCCCTGACAGGAGGGTGTAGAGAGGCAGGTGTTGGCCTCTTCTCCCAAAGGGTGAACAACCAGACCAGAGGAAATGGTCTGAAGTTGAGGCAGGGGAGATTTAGATTAGATATTAGAAAGAACTACTTTACTGAGAGAGTGGTCAGGCACTGGGTCAGCCTGCCCAGGGAGGTGGTGGAGTCTCCATCCCTGGAGGGATTTAAGAAACGTATAGACATGGCTCTTCAGGGCATGCTCTAGTGCCCAAGGGTATTGGTTTATGGTGAGGTGTTGAGTGTGGGGTTTAGTTGGTGGGTGCGGTGTTTTTGGTGAGCGTTTGGTGGGGTGTTTTGTTTTGTTTTTTTTGTGGTTGGACTTGATGATCTCCGAGGTCCCTTCCAACCACTAAGATTCTGTGATTCTGATTCTGTGATTTCCAGCAGCCCCAGTCCCTTTCCCTCAGCCCTGTAGCACCAGCAGTCACAAAGGCAGGGCCCCTGCACTTAGAGAATGGCAAATACTGTAAAATCTATGTCTTTAGCCCATCTATTGCCCAGGCTTCATCAGGAAAATCATCACCCTGAGACAACAGGCAGGAGCAGTCTAACCTCTGCTTAAAATGGTGCCTCACCTGTAAAGGTGGGCAGCACATTCACAGCTTTGCTGGGGCCGAAGAAGCAGGGCAGGGGGACCTGGCCCATCCTTCCTCATTAAATTAATTCCTTTCCCAGGCAGGCACTTCTCACCAGCCCCCACAGAAATGCTGCTGTTCCTGAGTTCAGTGTGGCAGTAGTTTAACAGGGCAGCACAGCTCCGCAACACAATTTGAGAGCATGGAGATAAAAGAAACACCGAGCTGAAATTCCAAAGGGAATTCGGGGAGACAGAGTAAGAACAGCTGAGCTGGAATTTGCTATATGAGGAAACTGGCTGCCAGGGTCTTTAATGGCAAGGAATGATCAGAGCCTAAGAGGAACATCTGGGTCTCAGGCAGGTTCAAGTTTTAAAAGCCATTCTTCCAGCAAACTGCTGCTCAGGAGCGCTGTTTGCGAGGAAGCTTGCCAGTGTTTTGTAGGAATTAGTCATCCAAAACTACAACATCCAACATCACCGAGCCCCCGGAGCCTGTAGAAATACTTGTGGCTCCCTGGGAACTCTATACTTACAAGTCACAACCCCAAATCCCATCAGCAGCAGCACAGCTCCTGGCGAGGACAGCCCGCGTTGTGCCAGGCTGAGGAGATGGCTCAGCAATGACAGGCTGAGGGCTGAGAGCTGGAGGAAACCACGGAGCCTTTAAAAAAAGATCCTGAGCAACGTGGTCTGCTGGGAGAAGAGATCAAGGGCTGCTGGAAAGGAGGCATTTTTCACGAAGGGGAAACCTTTCAGAGCAATTACCTTTAGGACACAACCTCTGAGCTCTTTGAGCACCTGTAAAAAGCGCTGGATCCTCACGGCACAGTCCAAGGGATGACTCTTTGCTTAGAAATCTCAGTGTACCTTTAGTTTTTAGGCCTGCTCTACAGTCTTTTCTTTGCCACAGAATAAGAAGCAGGTCAAGAATGCAGTACTTTAAGCCAGACTAGCAGTAGTGGTTCCACTGGCATCATGGTGCCTTATACTGGTACAGCTTGTTTCTGTAAGAGACATACCCCTACACTCAATATACCATTATACTGGTCACCATGGTGGGAGGGTTGTTCTGCTTCAAATATACTGGAGTGGTTCAAATGGTCCATTAGGGGAGGCAAATGAGGCCTTAAACTACAGAAAGAAAATGACTCCTCGTTAACCAAATCTCAAAGCAAGCTGAAATGGAGCTCCAGATCTGTGCTTGAACACAACCGAGAGGGATGTTATCTCAGCCACATGCCAGGCACTAAGAGCATTTGCAAAAGGGAGTTAAAACGATTTGGAAGCGGTTTCTCAGAGTAGCTTGTTTTTAACATCCACATTGGCAGGACTAGAAGGGTTTCTTTGGGATTAGTGTCTGGACTGCAATGCCTCTGCTCAGATCCACCCTTCAATGCTTGGAGACACATTCCCAGAACTTCCCAAAGGCTGTGTTGGGTTCTCCAGTACCTACGGCAGCACCAAAAGAAACAGTGCAGTGTCCCAGGATGTTGTGGGTCTGAGGGACAGGTGAGTGAGCCTGGTTGAACCCTCCCAGAAGAAGACTAGAGAGAGAAAAGTAATGACACAGAGAAGTACTGGCAAATTCTTGGGGTAGGGGCATAATCCATGGGCAAAATGTTATGCCCGGCTCACACCGCTAATATTTTGCAGTGTAAGGAGCCATCTGTAGCCAAAGGGCATGTTTCAATCTTGTGAACCCCCACATAATAAGTCTTATGAGGAGAGGCTGAGGGAGCTGGGGTTATTCAGCCTGGAGAAGAGGAGGCTGAGAGGAGACCTTATTGCCCTCTCCAGCTCCCTGAAAGGAGGGTGTAGAGAGATGGGGGTCGGTCTCTTTTCTCAAGTCACAGGCGCAAGGACAAGAGGAAATCGCCTCAACTTACACCCGGGGAGGTTACGGCTCGATATTAGGAAAAATTTTTTCACTGAAAGGGTTCTCAGCCATTGGAATGGGCTGCCCAGGGAGGTGGCTGAGGCCCCATCCCTGGAGGTGTTCAAAAGACGGGTTGATGTGGTGCTGGGAGGTCTGGTTTAGTGATGATGCTCCTTGTTTGTTGTGTGGGTGTCTATTTTTGTCAGTCAGGTTGACGGTTGGACAAGAGGATCTTGAAGGTCCCTTCCAACCTAGAAGATTCTGTGATTCTGTGATTCTGTGATTTGTCTCAGCAGTGATCTTATCTGGCCACAGAGTCCTCACTGGGTTTGGTACTGCACACCACTTGTGTCAAGCTGTGAAATAAGGCCTCTGAACATCACTGCCCTCCCCTGGACAACACCGGGCAGGGAAAACAGACCTTTCCATCCAGTTGAAAGGAAGGGAATAGCGGGGACAAGAAACGAAGATGATGGGTCAAACTTCACAATGGACAGAACCTGACCGTTGTGGGCTTATCCCCAAGAAGAGCTTTGCATGGCCTTCATTTAACAGAAGAGATTTTCTTGGGTCTCTGTGTTTAAATTGTCCCAGTCAGCCTTGCCTGGGACCCCCACCCACGCACCCACTGCTCCTGGAGCTCCATTTCAGCCCAGGCTTGAGCTACCTCTACTTCTGCCCAGCCCCGGGCCCTGAACGTATATATTCCTTGTTTCCAGCCTTGCCTATCCCTAACTGGACTCCCTGGGTAGACCCCAGCCATGACTGTCCCCCTGCCTTCGCTGGAATGAGGAGTGGACCCTCTTACCACCCCTTCTGCTCTGCCCACCCTGTTTCGGACTGGTAGGACTGTGCCCTAATTGGCAAGGGCACCGTGCAGGGGTCACCCTTGGCTCCTGGCTCATAACCCATGATGGAGCAGCCCGACTCTTGCTGCTCCCTGACAGATTTTATAAAACATGCTGATCTACTACACAGCTTCATCTGGCTGCTGAGTGTGAGGGTACGAGGGATCTGCCGGACCAGAGGCTTGGGGAGAGTTAGGAATGACACAGGAGATCCATGCAGGATGGCTCTGTCTTCCACAACACGTGCTGCATCCATCTCTTTTCCTCCTTTTTATCAGCAGCACTACAAGAATGTGTTGGGGGGCAAGGAGAGGGGGGGGTTAAGCTCAAAACCAAAGCCACCCACCTCCTTTTGGTAGAAGGGAAGACAATTAGCATTTCCTATGCAAGGTCGCTGCATCTGACATGGGGATATTTGCCTTCCCTGCAGGGTTTATCAGTTCAGCGCGATACCCAAGGGAGGAAGCCACGTGTTTCCAGCAGCTTTCAGGTCTCAGCAGAGCTCAGGTTTCTCTGCTGAGGAGCTGCCAGGAGAAGGTCTCGGGGAGCCGCTGCCGCCCGCGCACACGCCGCTCTGCAGCTCGCTCACCAGTGCTTCTCCTTTTAATAACCTGCCCTGGAGGGAAGCTAATGCTGAAGCCCCTGAGACTGGGGCTCAGCAATTAATGCTGAGAACATCCTTCCCTGCCATTTCCGAGCCAGTTCAGACAGAAGTCCTACAGAGATTGTACTCCTCCTACAACTGCTAACGGTGAAAAATGGAGCACGTAGAAAACACCAAGATGAATTGGACCCAGGGATTTATGGAGCCCCTGATATGATTTTGGCAACACCAGACCCTTCACGAATCCCCTGGAAGAGGATCAAACCTTTCGGAAGCAGATGGGAGGTGATGAATCTTCTTTCCCTGCTGCATCGGAATCAGAGCTGGCTTTATGGACTGCCAAGTGCCTAGGTGGGAAACTCCGGAGCGGTGGCAGAGCAGCACCAGCATACTCAAGGAGAAAGCCTCCAAAGCATTTGTCACCTCACTTTCAGCTCCCCTTGGCTGTAGCAGCCTCAGAAGATTCCTTTTTTCCTTATTCCATCCATTCCATCCCAGCTTTTTGGCTCCTGTGTGTAATCAGGGCAGTTGTGCACCAAGTCTATTTATCTCCTCAGAGCTGTGACCAGGTCAGCACAGAATGTCCCAAAAGCCAACCTACCAGCTCTGTCACAGACAGATACCATTCTGGCCTCCTACCTCCTAACCTGTCCCTCACCATCAAGATCTTGGCACCAAAGTCAGAGAACAGCCCAGATCACTGTTGTTTCCTGACTCAGTGGCCTCTCCTATTACTTCACTGTAGACCACAGGCAAATTGTTGCTCTAATCATGGCATCCACATCCATCACTGGTCCCAATGGCACATCTGGAAATCTTCTCAGAAGATCAGAGGACAGAACCTTATTGTGAGAAGAAAACTATCTGATTCCAGAAAAACTAATTATTCCCTTTGTTAAATGTTCTAAAATCAAGCAATTTTGGGGCTGCATATTCCTGTACAGCTTCTGGAGTGGAAGCCACCTGAACTATAGGTGGGACGTATAACCATCTCTCCAGTCCATCCCAGTTTCCTGAGGCTACATTTCTGAGACAATCACTGGGATAATATATATATATTTTTTTTTTCACTTCTATGAAGTGGAGAAAGTGAAGGTGATTTAACTGCAGAGAAGAAGCAGAAAAAATCACACAAGGCAAGTTTAATTCCCAGCTTCACAGGCTCTCAAGGCTGGGAAGAGAAGTACTGCAGCACGAGGCCTTGCCTGGCAGGGGCAGGCTTCAAGCTCTGGCTTGAACCTTTCCATCCTGCCTCTCCTGGAGACTCTGCTGAGCCCTCCTGCCTGTGGGATGGATCCTTCCCCCCTCCTCACTCTCGCTGCTAAGAAGGGTGCTTGGGATAAATCTTTTATTTCTTTGCCCTCTCTCCTGCCACCTTTCAAGACCCTATGCCTTCATCTCTCAGCACCTTGATGGTCATTTTTAGGCTCTCATCATCGCCTGGCCCAGGTAACTTTTTATAGAATGAATAAATTTAGCTTTGTTTCCCTATTCATCAGGCTCTGATCCCAATATATTTGCAGCTCTGCAAGTGAAAAGTATCCAAGAGCCAATTTACACTAGCGTGTGCCGTGCATTTGTGCAACCTTCTCAGTACAACCCCAGGTGACAACCTTGTTGCTTTGACTCTTCAGGTCACTTTGCAGCTTGTGTTGCAGCTCTGCTCCTCTGGCCTTCCAGCCAAATACTCTACTCACATGTGTAACTCTGCAAGCTCAGCTTTTGCCTCTTCCCCTGGGGCTGGATGGGAAAAAACAAGGGAAGTTGGTGCCGTCAGATGGCAGCCTCCACCCAAAGCTTAGGATAAAGGAAATGTGGTTCAAATCTGCTGCTCTGAAGCTGTCCTGCAAGGGCACCATGGCCAAGTCACTTCAGCCCACGCCGATAATTTCTGTCCTCACCTCTGAGCTCCCTGGGATGAGGAGCTGGATGTCCTTTTGAACCTGAATAGCACCAGCACAATGGGGCCCCGATCTTTCATTGCTCCTGCCATATAAATAATAAAAAGGCAGCATGGGGGAAGAGAAGGCAGCTGCTGCATGGGTTGTTCTTCTGCTGTAGATAAATAAACGGTTCTAGTCTCCAGAACTGTCAGTCTGGCACCTCTCAGCAGCAGGAAGTGAATGATTATTGCAGAGGGAAGAAATGAATAAATAAACACCAAACAGACGACTTTTTCATGGATGCTCACTCTTCTCAGGCATGGGCAGCATGTGCCCACAGCTCTGCACGTGGGAGGCATGGGTAGTTGGCCGTTCTTTTATACATTTTACATTTGTTCTGTTCTGCCCGAGTGCCTGGTTTTGTTTTTTTTTTTTTTTTAAAAAGAAGAAATTGGCTGGGGGAATCTGGAGGTTAAGAGCTGCAATAAGAGGCAATTTTTTCAGCTTTGTCAGTTTTTGCTGCTTAATCAACTGGACATTGTCCCTTTGAATAAAAGATCCTGAATTCTCAGCGAGATGGTTGAAAGGTACCATGAACTGCCCGTGCATTTACCATATGGTGTAACCCTCCCTCCCAGCAAAGAGCAGCAGCTTGGGACGTTACTGGGAAGTCTGGCTGCTGATCCCATGATGGGAAGCCCAACGGTGGCTTGGCACAGTGTCCTGGGTCAAGCGACACAGGGCTAACTTCTCTTCTAATGCTTGGAAAAACCACACTTTTAGAAGACTCTGGTGTCTGAATTTGTGAAAATATTTGCTTCACAGCCAGCTCTGGGATGTGGGATTCAAGGTCTTGGTGTTTTCGAGCACCCCAGGTGCGAGCCCTAGGCCCTTCACTCAAGCTGCCACCAGGGGTATTTCATACTACGAATGTCACATTCAATATAAATTAGAAAGTTTGCTGGGGAGTTTCTCTCTCCCTCAATAATATTGGTTCTGAGAACTCCTTGCCCTGGTGCTGGAGCCCTGAGCCCTTCCCTTCCTCCCGAGGCCGCAGTGCCTGCAGGGTCCCGCATTCCCGAGGCCGCAGTGCCTGCAGGGTCCCGCGTTGGCTGTCCCTGTGGGGAGGGCACGGCTTCCTGCTGGTATAATTGGCTGAGTATAATTCTTTTATATCTTATATTAGTATCAAGATCGATACTGGTTCTTCAGCATTATTCTTAATTATTTAGTCTCATCCTATTAAATCTATTTATATTTCAACCCTCATGTTTCCTTGTTTACCCCGGTTCCCCTTCCTGGGTGGGGAGGGGTCATCGGGTGAGAGAAGAGTTGTCTACATGACCATAAATTATGGTGGGTTCTCAAACCCTGACACAAAGTCTATCACAGCCCACCCTAACGAGGTATTGTGGAGCTCCCCAGGGAGCAGGACGGGTGATGACACTGACCCTTCAAGGGGATATGGAGCAGAGGCTTACCAGTTTCCTTGAGACCAGCAATGGGAATTGGGGATCGGCCCCAGCTGTGGCTCTAGGACCCCCTGTGCCTCCTGCCTTCGGCTCAGTGTGCCCAGATCCCAGTGGAAAAGCGTTTCCATCCTTGCTCTTTGCTGTTTCCTGCCAGGAGGGGGAGCCTGGCTCCTGCCTTCTGCTGCAGGCAGCCAGCAGCGGGCTCTGCTGGGGCTGCTCCCTGCTCTGCAGCCCCCAGACTCCTCTCCTTGCAGAGACCACCTCCAAGGAGTCTCCATGCCCATGGTGACACGGTGACAAGTGCCTCCTGGATAGCGGAGGAAGGCCCTAAACGGACGTGGGAGGGGGAAAAGAGACCACCTCCAAGGAGTCTCCATGCCCACGGTCACCCTAGATAGCGGAGGAAGGCCCTAAGCGGACGTGGGAGGGGGAATTGGGAAGCTGGAGGATGCTGAAATGGTGATGCTGGGATGTTGGACATTGAGGTGCTGGAGCGGGTCCAGAGAAGGGCGACAAAGATGGTGAGGGGTCTGGAGAATAAGTCTGATGAGGAGAGGCTGAGGGAGCTGGGGTTATTCAGCCTGGAGAAGAGGAGGCTGAGGGGAGACCTTATTGCTCTCTCCAACTCCCTGAAAGGAGGGTGTAGAGAGGTGGGGGTCGGTCTCTT
>NW_015090985.1:307520-323092 GCF_001431845.1 Calidris pugnax | reverse complement strand
GCTGGGAGGTCTGGTTTAGTGATGATGCTCCTTGTTTGTTGTGTGGGTGTCTATTTTTGTCAGTTAGGTTGACGGTTGGACAAGATGATCTTGAAGGTCCCTTCCAACCTAGAAGATTCTGTGATTCTGTGATTCTGTTTAGGGCCACGAAGGAGCAAGCAGGGCTGGTACTTACCACCATGCGGTTGAGGGACACCCAACAGTCGTCGGGGAAGTCCTGCAGCATGGGCACAAGGAACTGGAGGCAGCCATCCCAGTGACACAGCAGCAGCATCATCCCGATCAGGTTGACAATCCGCACCACCGCACTGGCCAGATCGTAGGTCATGTGGAAGATCTGCAGGGGCCAAGAGGGAGCAGATGAGATGGCAGCCCCCCAACCAACCAACCCAACACAATTAGATGCAGTATCAGGGGTATGAACCTTGCTAAAGTAACAGAAACGGCTGCATTGGCTCAGTGCAGGTCAGCCACAGGATGCAAGCAGAACCAGCTGAAAAACAGATTCAAAACCAAAACACAAAATCATAATCATTCACCTCTTTTGTCCTTTGATTTTGCCTTCTAGTTTACATTAAAAGCTCCATTACTCATTTTATAAAATCAGTTGCTCGCAAATATTTCTGGACCATCAGCTGCTCCTCAGAAATAAACTCTTATCATTACATCTTTTTAACTGCAATGCCCTTCTTTGATTTCTGCTCTTGCTGAATATATGCTACACACTGACCCGTGCTGGAAGCTGCCTTTGTTCTGGCTGTCAGATGCAGGCTCTGCAAGTATCAAATGCAAGAAAGAACAGCCTCAAACCCAGCAGAGACTTCTAGAAGAGGGTCTGATTCAACTATTTTCTTGTATTTCTTGTATTCTGCTGCTTATATCACTTCCAGCCTCACGTGAAGGCAGGCAAGGCAAAGGGAAATGAGAAACACAGCAGAGCTGTATTGCAGTTCTTAGCAAGGAAGCCCAGAAATCTGTGACCAGCTGCACTCTGCAGTCAGTTCTCGGATGCAAAGGGAGAACTGTGGTCATGTTGTTCCAGAACAGGACATGGAACACAGAACACTACGGCTGTGCTGGCTGCAGGACAGGACACACAGAGAAATCCAGGTGCCCTATTATTAAATTCACATATATAGTCAAGAATTACTTGATGGACACTTTTTTCCCTGGGTGTGGTGTGTTGTGGAGACATTGGGGATGCCTGGCTCTTTTGTGCCCAGCTTTGTGATGGCAGTTGGACACACAGGGCACACCAGTGACTGCTATACCAAGCTACATCTGCCCAGGTTTGGTTTTCCCTGCCTTACAACATGCCACAGTGAGGAGAAATGGGCTCTGGTGAGCATGGCTGGCCCCCGCGTGGCTCTGCAGAGAGCCCACCTTCTGGCCTCATTTGCCATGAACACAATTCATGAAGAGAGGAGACCTTCAAACTGTCACTGGGCAATGGTTTGGATCCAGTAAAGACCATAGAATCATAGAATCATAGAATCATTGAGGTTGGAAGAGACCCTTGGGATCATCGAGTCCAACCATCTCCCCTACTCTACACAGTCCTCCCCTACACCATGTCCCTCAGCACTGCATCTAAACGGCCCTTAAACACAGCCAGGGATGGGGACCCCATCCCCTCCCTGGGCAGCCTGTTCCAATGCCCGACCACTCTTTGGGTGACAAATTCTTTCCTAATGTTCAATCTAAACCTCCCCTGTTGGAGCTTGAAGCCATTCCCTCTCGTTCTGTCACTAATTACCTGGGAGAAGAGACCAGCACCAACCTCTCTACAGTGTCCTTTCAAGTAGTTGTAGAGAGTGATGAGGTCTCCCCTCAGCCTCCTCTTCCTCATACTAAACAGCCCCAGCTCCTTCAGCCTCTCTTCATATGATTTGTCTTCTAGGCCCTTCACCAGTTTCGTTGCCCTCCTCTGCACTCGCTCCAGCACCTCCAGATCTCTCTTGGATTGAGGTGCCCAAAACTGGATACTCACAATGTGCTGGCTTCCAGCTAAAGAAGGAAAACAGAGACCCCAACCACATCTGGCATCCTCTCCCACATGCTGCTGTGTCACCATGGCAATTTGTGACCGAGCTGGGACGGATGGAGGCCTGACAGCCCTGCCAACGTGTCCAGCCCTGGAGCCTCGTCTGGAGAAACGTTAATCACTGCTCCCCACACACTGTCTCGCTGCTTCTGGTAGAGGAGGAGTGAAATATTTGGAGAGCTGTGTGTGAATGGAGCGGGGAGACTCACTGCTGTCAGCTGCTGTAGCTGGGCCTTCTCAGGAGGCCTCCCCAGGGTTTGAGAGCACATCCAGCCCGGCTGCTTTGCAGCCCAGCCTGCAATCTGGTGACACAATGTCCTAGCTGGATTTAATGGAAGGGAACAAAAAGCAGAGGGATGTGAGCAGCAAACAAGACCCCTGTGAACGAGATGAGGCCGCATGTCCCAGCATCTCCACCCTGATCTGTAGGATGGAACCCCCTTTCAGGGTATATTTCAATCAGCTCTGTCCTAATCTGGCTCCATCATCTTGAAGCTTCCTACAGAGCTTGTTTCGCTCACCCTGCAGCCCCTCCTGCTCCCTTGGCTCTGGACTCCCCAGTGCTTTACCACAGCCCCTCCACCCCGGCCCACGGCCTCTCTACTATGTCACCTGCAGAGTCCCCCCCCAGCAGCTCTGCTCTTGCACCCCCATCCCTGTCCTGCTGCTCCAGCCCTATGTGTCACACCTTCTGTTTTCTGACCTGCCACCACACCTCTCGTTACAGCACGAGTCCCCGTGCTGCTGTAAAACAGGACCTCCAAGTGAGCCATGCAGTGACACCCCTCCAAGCTCACCCTTTCCTTAGGGATGTAGCAGAATTAACTGTCAACTCCTCGGATGCTAAGTAAACCTCCAAACACAACTTTCTTATGGGGCACCAGGCAGTGGGCCAAAAGGCACAGAGACACTGATACAGGTTTATAGAAGACAGCAAAGTCGTTTTCAGTTTGGCTTGTTATTAATGACAATTGATAGTGCAGTGGCTGAAACCACAGGGAGAAGCCCACCTGGTGCATCCTGAGGTCTGAACACCTCTGGAGAACAGCCCTGGAAACCCACCTCTGGGAGTGCCAAACACCTCCAGGAGCCCACCACCTCCTCAGCAGAGGAAGACGGACATCCAGTGGGTGACAGCCACCTGGGAGTCACCTCCAGAGGGGCAGCGATGTGACCGTAGGGCTAAGTCCATATAACTCCCTGCTGCTCCAACAGAGATGCTCCTGCTCCTCCCAACCACCCCCGGCACCGTGTCCCTGCCCTCTCTGCCTATTCCAGGGATTGGCCTCCTCTCATCCCACAGCGAGCCCGTTCAAGCAGCTAAAAAGGCAGAAAACTTTTTGTTATAAATGAAAGGAATTACGGTTCGTGGGTTTAGCTGCCTAAATTGGCTCATCACTCTGTTGTCAGAGCTAGTTGTTCAATTTGAATGCCTGTTTCCACAGCAGATATTACCACTTCCCCACCTAATCAGGATGCCACGGGGTCATACGCATCGAGAGACGCCCGACATGCTCCATCCAGAGCGGGAGGGAGCCACAGAAGAAGGCTGGAAACCAGAAGGATGAATGATTTGGATAACTGCTGCTAAACCCCATTATTTCTGCCGCGTCCACAATGCAGCTGGAGCCCACAGTGTCACTTAGTGTAGAGAAAGGCCATTCTAGCGATATTTCTAGCCTGAAAAGAAGAAAATATCCAAAATCCAGCATGAAAGGCTGTTCTAGGAAATCCGACTCTCAACACTGACTCAATAGGTCAGTGTGAAAACTGAGCACATAATTCATGAAGAATAATTCCTACTGGTTTCATCTTTTTTTTTTTTTTTTCTTCCATTGCAGAAAGGATCATTCTCATTTAGATAACCCAAAGTGCATCCAGCCTATCTGAATGACAGCCCTGGGCTATGCTTTTAATGAAGCAGTTTGCAGAAGGATCACCGAAGGGATCTTTTGTATCACCAGGGTTTTACCGCGCTAATGACTTTTCCTCTCCCACCTCTGTGTGTTTTTCAAAAAGCTTTCCCTCCTGTAACCCAGGGAACTCCAGCCGGGGGCAAGGAGAAACCCGGTCAGATTTGGGAAGTGCCTTTTTTCCTTTAATATATTAAAAGCAGAGAGTGAAGAGCCTGAGGGAATGGATGATTTAGGGGAAAGGTGAGTAGTTATGGAGCTTCTTATACAGTGATGGGGATCTATTCTAGACAGGCTCGGGCAGAAAGCCTTTATTCCTTGGTGCACCTCTGAAAAACAGAAATAAATGAGCGTGTTTGCTCGTGCCGTTAGGCCCCGCTGCCTCCTCCCATGCACTAATAACTCACACATTTGCTGGTGGCAGAGAAACGGCAGCTCTGTGCAGACTGTAACCTTGGCTTCTTCACCACCCGGGTGTGCAGGGCTCAGTGCTGGAGCACAGAAGGGAGGAGAGTCCTGCCTCTGTACTGACACCCGGGTGCAGGGAGGTTAGAACAGAATCATAGAATGGTTAAGGTTGGAAGGGACCTCAGAGATGGTTCCCATTGCAGAGCCCAGAGAGCCCATTTGGGATTGCCCCCTAACGCCCAGCACCCACTAGAGGGAAGGATCATCCCTGAGCTGACACGAATTTCCCACAATATCTGCTTCACACAAAGCCAATATCTGCTTTATCCAGCTCACCTACTTCAGACCTTCAGATCTAGAGTATATCACTAGAGTCACTGGCTGGAAACACACACCCAGAGGGTGACACAGCTGGTTTGTGGCACTTGCGTCCCTGAGAAGGAGACCCATTGTGTCTCAGGAATTCCTCTCTCTCTCTGCTGCCCATAAAGTAAGCCCAGGTCATGAACTCCAAATATAAATGTCTTTACTGCAGGTGAGACAAATCCAGTTCCAAATGTCAGGGTGGGCATGAGTTACCAGCTCCTGCCCACTCCTTGGAATATATTTGCATTCACATGCAAGAGAAAAATCAGCAACACTCACTGCTCAGCACGTAGGAATAGCTGTGAAGGGGTGTGAAAGAACACCTTTCTCTGAGAAGCAGCTCCTACTGTAAATAGGTGTCTGTGTTGTGGGGAATACTAACTCTGGAGAGTGTCTCAGCCAGCGCTGCAGTGCCCTACAGCAGTCAGCAGCTCCCCAGAGAGAGGTGGGGAAGAAAAGTTGGAGAATAGCTGGTCCACGAGCAGAGGAACGTGAGTGGTAATTGGAACTTCTCTGGTTTTCATAATTAACACTCAGGGCTTTCTTGTCCTGCTGTAACACAACCCAGGCTGGGTCCCGGAGCCTCACACTTCCTTCTGCCCCTGGGACAGCTTGTGCTTTCTGGCTTTCTGCTGCCTGTGATTTGGAAAAGGGAGTGAGGAGGAGGAGAAGGAAAAAGCACGGATTCATCCTGAAAAGCACCTCTTTCCAAGGGTATTGTCTGACAGAGCTAATATCCCTGACTCTTGATTGTCCAAAACAAGCTGTGGCTTCAGAATCCCCGTTACAAAGCCAGCTCTGTCCTTCTAGCCAAAAGACACCTTGCAAGGCTTTCTGAAAGGACAGATTGGGAGAGTGGGAAGACCAAAACTTCCCTCAACAAAGTCATCTCTACCTCTGTAAGAGCTCCTCTTGGAAATCCTGCTCATACAGAACAAGCTACAGGGATTGTATCAGTATGAATCTGAAATCTTGTCAGCCCCAACGAGCTCCTCGATGGGCTCTGTACTGCAGCAGGATTCCTCTAACCCCATCACTTGAGCCAGAAGAAATCAAGGACACCTTGGAGAAGTGGGAGCCTGGTTCTAGCAGTGAAACAAGGGAACAAGGGCTTTGCCTGAAATCAAAGTTGTGTGTTTAATTAGGCGTGTTGTTTTCTGTTGGCACGCAGCTCGCTGAGGCTATCCAAACCAACAGGTCACCAGAATTTCTCAAATCATTGAGAACTTGGTGGCATTAGGGTGTCCGTGGGGGCTGGAAAGCCCAAGGAGAGGACACTGGGGAGTGCTGTGCAGGGAGCCAGCTCGGTCCAGGCACCCCCTGCACCAGCCCTGCCAGGCCCAGGCCAGCTCTGGCAAAGGCTCTGTCTCTGTGCCCAGGTCCCCAGCGTGTCACACTCTGCAGGCTGGGCTGTGATTGCACATCCCTGCTGGCTCTGCACATACTGGAGGTGTGATGGGTGTGAAAAAATGGGTTTTCCTGAGGTTCTGGGGGGACCACGATGTGCAGGCATCATGGTAATGATTCTGTTTGGAGCCAGCCTGGCCGAGCTGGAGCTAAACACCCTGCCAGAGAGAGCTAACAGCATCCACGCTCGCTCAGCCGAACGCTGGCTCTGCACTGAGCTGCCTTCCATCCACCGCGTTTCTGAACAGCTTCTGCACCACAGGAAAGCAGTGAAACTGCTTGTTGCCCTTCACTACCTCTGCTACCAACATAGCAGTGCTCCTGTAGCACTGCAGCCAAACGAGGAAAGCCTGCTGGTCCCGAGCCAGTGCCGGTGTCTGTACCCACACTATGGTTAACAGACAACTGGGATAAATCCCCTGTGGATAATGAAGGAGCTGTGACACTGCTCCAGCTTAATAGAAAGTTTTACTCTTAATTAATGAAGGAGCTGTGACACTGCTCCAGCTTAACAGAAAGCAAAGGATTTACTCTTAACTTATGGCTTTAAAAAACCCAAAGACCTTAAAAGGAAACACAAATCTCAAAAGAGAATCAAAGCAGTATCATGTTATTCTGAGTACTCTAGTCAGAGTTAAGGTTGTTCTGCTGTGAGGAAATACATATCTACTTGTATTTAAGAAGAGTCTTTGTGGAGCACGGGGAAGAAAGTTGAGATCTCTTTCACTCTTCCTTTCTGGGCTTTTGTAAATGACAACAGAGGTAAATACACGTTTTCCTCATAGAGGCATTAACTTCCTTTTCAAACCTAAGTGTTAATCTCTCGATATGTTGGGGATAGGTGGCTGCTGTGAAGAGCTTTTCTGAGCCTGAAATACCATTGGATGGATTACTGGAGGGTGCATCACTCGCTGCAGCACCGCTCCGTCCCACCTACCGCATCGCTGCCCGGCCTCGGCCCGTTCCCTCATCAGAACTGACTGGACAACAGTGGAAGCTCTTACTCATTCTGGCCAACACGCTCATTGAAAAACAAGTGGTTTTTCTCATGTAGGGATCACTACCAGAAATCAGTGCCAATTCTTGTGGCAAGGGGCAAAATGGCACCTTCTCCACTCTCAGAAAGAGTCGTGACTGACACAAGCCATGGAGGAGGGTACGGGCTCGGGACCCTCCATGTGCAGATCCATCCTGGGAGGCTGGAGCGAGGGGAGAGACAAAGAACAGGCAGAACTCACAGGATGGGCTTCCCCCAGGAGGAAAAATCCTCTCTAGGCACACAACACAGCATTATGCACATTAGAGCACCCGAGCATGGAAGCCATGAGCGTACACACAAGGCACACACAGAGCCAAACCCCCTCAGCGACTCAGACACTGTGAGGACACAGGAGAAATCAGAGAGGAGAGGGAAAGGGCAGCTCCCTGAGAAATCCAGCCTGTTGAGTAAACCCACCCCACTGGGAACACACCACGGGTCAGCAAAGCAACACAAAAGATCTCAGCCCCTGTCTTCCCTCTCCTGATGCTGCTATGGGAAATGCATCACCAACTCCTCGCCTGCTCCTTCCTCACCCTCCCCAACTTTCTATTTATTCTCCCAGTGACGTCACGTTTCAGCTGTACCAAAGTCTAAACTAATTTTACTCCAAAAGGTTTACCAGGCCACGCATTCAGTTCTTCTGGAAAAATGGGGAAAAAGCTGTTCTTGCCACTAAAATATATAGAATCATAGAATCATAGAATTGCCCAGGCCAGAAGGGACCTCCAAAGGCCACCTAGTCCCACCTCCCCGCAGTCAGCAGGGACACCCCCAACTAGACCAGGTTGCCCAGGGCCTCGTCGAGCCTCTCCTTGAATATCTCCAGGGATGGGGCCTCAACCACCTCCCTGGGCAACCTGTTCCAGTGCTCCACCACCCTCACAGTGAAGAACCCTCTCCTCATCTCCAGTCTAAATCTGTTCCCCTCCAGCTTGAAGCCATTGCCCCTCGTCCTGTCACTGCAGGCCTTTCTAAACAGGCTCTCCCCAGCCTTCCTGTAGGCTCCCTTCAGGTACTGGAAGGCTGCTATTAGGTCTCCCCGGAGCCTCCTCTTCTCCAGGCTGAACAACCCCAGCTCCCTCAGCCTGTCCTCGGAGCAGAGGTGCTCCATCCCCCTGATCATCCTCGTGGCCCTCCTCTGGACCCTCTCCATCAGGTCCATGTCCTTCTTATATTGAGGGCTCCAGACCTGCACACAATACTCCAGGTGAGGTCTCACCAGAGCAGAGTAAAGTGGCAGAATGCCCTCTCTGGACCTGCTGGCAACGCTTCTTTTGATGCAGCCCAGGATGTGATTGGCCTTCTGGGCTGCAACTGCCCACTGCCTGCTCATGTCCAGCTTAATATAAACTAATATACAAACTCAGAATTTCTGATGCAACTGTTGTTCAGGCTGGCCTGCTGGAAAGGCGCTTAGTTTAGGAAGCAAAATGATGTAAAGGAACGTAGTTGGGCTTATTAACAACTTCCCAGGGTGCTGGGAAGCAGGAGTCCCTCGTGAAGGATCTGCTTTGGGTCAGACAGCTTTGGGCTGTGCTGATCCCAATGTGGAATCAAGGATGGTACAGGAGGGAGGGAGAGAGGGAGGGAGGGAAGGAGGAAGCTTTGGGCTCCAGATTGTATTGGGACAACGCTGAAAGCACCAGCCAGCACAGAGCAGATGGACTGGAGACGGGAAATCATCTGTGGTGCACAGCTACATCTGCAAGCAGCCTGCACAGTTTGAGATGGTGTGGGCTTCGGGTTTGCCTGCTTTTTGCTGTGCCAGCAAGGAAAACTATAGCCAGAAGATCAAGTTTTAGATGGAGGCAAGAGTTTGGAGCTGATTGGCTTTTTCTGCTTGCTTTGCACCAAATGACATAACCAATGTCAGCGGAGTTGCTGATGCTGCCTTGAGTCAGTGCGAGAGGAGAATGGGGGCCGTGATTCATTCGGTTTAAGGCTCACGGGGGAAGATCCTGGGGCATGTGCTTGTCTCCGGGCCTGGAACAGCCAGGCTGAGGGAAGTGCACTCAGTGCCAGGTGTTAAGAGAGATATCCAAGTAGATTTTACACTTAAAATATAATAATCCTTTGTGCTGCTGTGGCAGTTTTCATCTGAAGGTCTCAAGGGGCTCGGCTGACATTAAGCTGGTATGCTTCAATATCTCCAGTGTGTGATCTCCATTTTTCTAGATGGGCAAAACGAGGCACGTAACAGGGAGAAAGCACTTGCCAGAGGTTGCACAGGAAGCTGAGAGGAAAGTTTTGATCCAAATCTAAGGATGCCAGCTTCAACCTCCTGCTCTAACCACTGCCCACGTACTTTGGCCACTAACTAGGGCACAAGGAGGTACCTTTCACGTTCAGAAACAGCCAGTTCAGCCCCGAGAAAAGCCAGAGAGTGTGTGTGCACCTCCCGGCAGGGCAGGGAGAAGGGATCGTGCAACATCCCTTCTCTGTTCAAGCTCTGTAAGAACAAGCCTGCAAAACCTCTACCTCCTCCCAAGATGCTTTAACTCTTCCCAGGCAGCTTGCTCCTGGCTAATGGAAGTTCTTCTCCAGGTAGGAGCTGGGGCGGGGGGGGCATAGACAGAGAACAAGAGAAAGCTCCTGTAAAAATGAAAGCACAAAGAAAACCATTTTCTTCCCTTCTCCCTCAGAGACTTGTGTCTACTGGAAAATATTTACAGCAGAGAAAGGTGAAATAGCAGGACTAATTAGCACTGAGAAAGCTGGCATAAGTGGCAGATGTTTATAGATATATATAAACCCCAAAGATCCTGCCACCACCGTGTGTTTTGCCTCTTGCACTCCCGGAGTAGAGGTTGTCATGCCAACAGCCCCCCTTCCCCTCCCCATGCCACCATTCCCAGCCTTGACTTTAATCTTCATCATTTTAAGAACTTTTGTCACCACGGCAACATGACACAGACTTTTAAAAATATTTTCTAGCACAACTCAAACGACTGTCTTTCCTGCATGGTTTTCTTTAAACCTCTATAAAAAAAAAAAACAACAAAAAAACATTGAAGGTTGTATTCTGCCTCCACTGAATGGAGCTGGACCATGGGTGTGAGAGGGCAGGGACAGGAGCTGGTTGATGGCTCCGATGACATTTTCACCTCACAGGGATGGTGTCCCAGAGCAGCAACGCAATGACTGAGCCCAGGGCTTTTTCAAGAACCTCTGTGGCTTTGGAGGATGTGCCCCTTCACTTTTCAGTGGGGTTTATGTTCTCACACACCTACAGCTTGGGTTTTCAACAGTAACTCTCGATATAGTTAAATGCCTTTGGAAAAAGAAGCGAAAAACCCTGGAGCCCCCAGAGCTGTAAGTAGGTTAGGTGTCTCATTCTCACTGGGAATTAGATATCTTACCTGCCTAGGCTTTTTTTTTTTTTAATCTCTTGTGGCTCTTATCTGCAACTTTGGGAACTGTAGTTCTTCTGAGAGGCTAGCAATGAATCACCGCTGGAAATAGGTCACGGGCTTTTTTGGAAGTTTAAGAATGACCAGAGTCATCAGGCAAAAGGTCTGTCTAGCACAGGAGCTATAGATAGAGACGCCTGGGGAAAGAATATCTGGGAGGGAAAAGGAAGCATAAATACCTGAGGACACAAGAAGCACAACCTGGTTTGAAACTGGGGCCTCGAGGCCTGGAAATGGCAACGAGAAGGAATCACAGAATCACAGAATCTTCTAGGTTGGAAGGGACCTTAAAGATCATCTTGTCCAACCGTCAACCTAACTGACAAAAATAGACACCCACACAACAAACAAGGAGCATCATCACTAAACCAGACCTCCCAGCACTACATCAACCCGGCTTTTGAACACCTCCAGGGATGGGGCCTCAACCCCCTCCCTGGGCAGCCCATTCCAATGCCTGAGAACCCTTTTGGTGAAAAAATTTTTCCTAATATCCAGCCTGAGCCTCCCCTGGCGCAACTTGAGGCCATTTCCTCTTGTCCTGTCGCCTGGGACTTGAGAAAAGAGACCGACCCCCACCTCTCTACCCCCTCCTTTCAGGGAGTTGTAGAGAGCAAGAAGGTCTCCCCTCAGCCTCCTCTTCTCCAGGCTCCTCTTTGTCATAGAAGGAGATCAGGTTTCTCAAGCAGGACCTGCCCCTCGTGAACCCAAGGTTGTCAAGCAGGACCTGCCCCTCGTGGACCCAAGGAGCAGTAAGTGGTGTGAGAGGCTGGTCCCCGTGGCTCTGCGCTGGACTGGCACTCGGGGAAGGTGTTTGTCGTGGCAAAAGGCAACTGAGCAGCAAGATGAGGTAATCGATGGATGACTCAGATGCTGTAGGTGAGTCCAGGCTGCAGACTGTGTCAGAAGGACCTCATTTGTGGTCTGATCAAAAATTCACTGAGCTCAGTGGGAAAACACCCCCTGAGTGCACTGAGCTACCAGGCACAAAGTCAATTAAAACAGTTAGCGTGGACATGTAATGAGACAAAATACTAATGGCAATATCGATCGGGTTATGCTATTACCTGGCTCAGTGACACCCTTCCCCTTGGAGCATGGATCTATTCTCAGGAAGGAAAATTTAAAAAATGGTATAAATAGGAGTCCTGAGGAAGGGGATCTCAATCTCCTTTCCTCCCAGCAGCAACACCAGGTCCCAAAGCTGGGTCATGTCATATACCATTTGGAAGCTGTTAGCCTTCCACTAAGCAATAGCTTTACTGGAATTCCTAGATCCCTGATTAAGAGGTAGGAGTTAAAAACCAGAAATTATAGAACACCTTCTGGGGCAGTTTGATCCAGGGTGATGGATCCCAGTATCCCAGAAAGACATTGGTATCATGGGATAGGCTTAGAGCTCTTAACTGTCCTCTCTCAGCCAAAGACAAGAGGACTTTGTTTATCAAAGTGAAGGATCAGCTGATAAAGGAAATGCTCTTTTTTCCAAACAATGTGCAGTTTAGCTTGCAGAATACATTGCCGCAGGAATTCTCCAGGCCAGGAACTTGGCAGGATATTAAATACATGCCTAAATAAATAAATGGCTGACTAATAATAACAACTTTAAAAAATCAGTTTATATCCTTCCTTTTCTGTGCTTCAAAAAAACCTCAGGAATAAATCTACCTGTGAGCAGATTATTTCAGAGCTGTTGTTTTGGAATTCATCACATGCTCCCTCTGAAGCATTTGATCACCATTAAGAGCAGGAGAGTGGACTAAATGAATGTCTGGTCTGCCACAATGCCTCCCTGTCCCCTTTTAATTACATAAAAGAGCCTGACCCAGACAACTAGGGACTGGCAGCTGTATCGGTATCCATAAACACACAACCAGGACACAGGAGAAAAAAAAACAGATCAAGAGAACAGAACCCTTCAAATGAGAAAGAAAATCGTCTTCTGAAAATTCAGCTTGCCTGTAAAAGAGCCCTAGTTCACCTTCTAGAGAAAGCTGTTGCAAAAGAAATTAGCAGTGACCTTTGTCTTCAGATTTCTTTCAGTCGCACCTGAATTTTTTAGTTTAAGATTCAGAACACATTTTTAAAAACTCAAGATTGTCACTTCAGGTACTTATGGATTCATATGATCATCACCTGGGATATACTATAAACTCATTAGGTCCTGCCCAGGAAGTGCCAACTTGCTGAAGAACTACAGAACTCTTGCAGTTTACTCTCCATCAATTACTATTTCCTTAATTCATCTTGCATTTCAATCAAGAGAGTAAAGCACATGCCTATTAAGCCCTACTGGGACCAGAGCACACCAAAAGAAGCTAAGGCAAAACCCACACACCCCAAAATGGGATGAGAATGCGCCTGTTTGTCTTCAAAACACGTTCCTCCAGTGTTCTCCAGAAGTTGGAACCGGAAGAGTTTAGAGACTCTTTCCCTACAGAAATCTGGCTCATGGCTCCACACCTAAACCTCTGTATGGGGGACGGTGTAGAAGCAGCACAGAGGGATGAGGGCAGCACCAAAGTGAGTCCTGGGGGCTCTTTAAAAGACCTGCAGCTGCACAGATTTTCCCCACTGATCCCCCCTGCTCCGCAGCTTGCGTTTGTTCAAAGGATCAGGCTTTCTGTCAACTGAAGCCATGGCAAGGTTTTTTCCTCCTGTTTTTAAACAGAGCCGCTAATGTAAATGTTTCCTCGCTGGATCTGCCCTCTGAGGATGGGAGTGTGTTAGCTGGGACTATATTTATGTAGCAAAGCATAACCTATGGCTGCTTATAGCACAGCTCAGCCTGCCAGGATGCTCCGCGTTCTCCCAGGGAGACTGAGTGCTTTCCACCTAACTCAATCCTCTCCTTTAATTGGGTTACAACCACAGCAACCAAGCACAACTTCCACCCTGGACTTTTTTTTTCTGATTGTAACATCCAGGGAAGGAACCAGCCCGGAGACTCGGATGGTTTTGTGTGCCACGAGGCAGAGAGTGTGAGCAAAGATAATGCCAGTTCCTCCGGCTGCAGACTCGGGGACACTGTATCTGAACAGAGAGCAGAGTTCACAGACTGAGGATGCTCAGCACAACGGCCTGATTTTGCCATGGGCTAAGCATTTGCCTGCAAAGTCTTCATTGATCCATTTTGCACAGATTTTCCCCACTGATCCCCCCTGCTCCGCAGCTTGCGTTTGTTCAAAGGATCAGGCTTTCTGTCAACTGAAGCCATGGCAAGGTTTTTTCCTCCTGTTTTTAAACAGAGCCGCTAATGTAAATGTTTCCTCGCTGGATCTGCCCTCTGAGGATGGGAGTGTGTTAGCTGGGACTATATTTATGTAGCAAAGCATAACCTATGGCTGCTTATAGCACAGCTCAGCCTGCCAGGATGCTCCGCGTTCTCCCAGGGAGACTGAGTGCTTTCCACCTAACTCAATCCTCTCCTTTAATTGGGTTACAACCACAGCAACCAAGCACAACTTCCACCCTGGACTTTTTTTTTCTGATTGTAACATCCAGGGAAGGAACCAGCCCGGAGACTCGGATGGTTTTGTGTGCCACGAGGCAGAGAGTGTGAGCAAAGATAATGCCAGTTCCTCCGGCTGCAGACTCGGGGACACTGTATCTGAACAGAGAGCAGAGTTCACAGACTGAGGATGCTCAGCCCAATGGCCTGATTTTCCCACAGGCTAAGCATTTGCCTGCAAACTCTCCATTGATCCATTTCGGGCACTTTTTTTCTTGCCAGCAACGTTTCAGAAAGAGCAGAGGAGACGATGGTGTACTTCATACCACTGTGAAAAAAATTTTTGACTGCAGCCCTGGCCAAATTGAGCAGAGAGGTACACACCGAAACTGCTGTGTTACTCTTGGGCTGGTTTGTTGGGTTTTTTTTTTCCCTAAATTGCTTTGATGGAAGCTGTTCTGAATATTTCCAACAAAGGATCTGAATCATCTTTTGAGGGACCTCACCAGTTTGCCAGCAGAGCACCAAAAGATTTCATTGCCCAGCCTGATGTCAATATGTTTGCACATGGTGTGTCACACGTGTCACACCCGGCCCGAGAGAAGTCACAGGGAGACAAACGCCCTCCTCCTCTTTTAGAGCAATAATACAACCTTTTCTGTATTGCAATGTGCACCTTAGAGAAGGCAGCTCTTAAAAGAACAGCGCAGGAAAAACAACTCCCTGAGTGATACACCTGTACTTCATACCACTGTGAAAAAAATTTTTGACTGCAGCCCTGGCCAAATTGAGCAGAGAGGTACACACCAAAATTGCTGTGTTACTCTTGGGCTGGTTTTTTTTATTATTAAGAGTTCACAGACTGAGGATGCTCAGCCCAATGGCCTGATTTTCCCACAGGCTAAGCATTTGCCTGCAAACTCTCCATTGATCCATTTCGGGCACTTTTTTTCTTGCCAGCAACGTTTCAGAAAGAGCAGAGGAGACGATGGTGTACTTCATACCACTGTGAAAAAAATTTTTGACTGCAGCCCTGGCCAAATTGAGCAGAGAGGTACACACCGAAACTGCTGTGTTACTCTTGGGCTGGTTTGTTGGGTTTTTTTTTTCCCTAAATTGCTTTGATGGAAGCTGTTCTGAATATTTCCAACAAAGGATCTGAATCATCTTTTGAGGGACCTCAACAGTTTGCCGGCAGAGCACCAAAAGATTTCATTGCACAGCCCGATGTCAGTGTGTTTGCACATGGTGTGTCACACGTGTCACACCCGGCCCGAGAGAAGTCACAGGGAGACAAACACCCTCCTCCTCTTTTAGAGCAATAATATAACCTTTTCTGTATTGCAATGTGCACCTTAGAGAAGGCAGCTCTTAAAAGAACAGTGCAGGAAAAACAACTCCCTGAGTGATACACCTCAGAAAACCTGTGCCCTCCTGTAACCTTCACAGAGGAGAGACACAGCAACGAGAGGAAGAGGAGGGGCTGGAGGAAGCCGCCATTACCTTCCCATGCACCGTTCCCAGGAGGAGA
>NW_015090985.1:293775-307510 GCF_001431845.1 Calidris pugnax | reverse complement strand
GGGGGGGGGGGGGGGGGGGAGGTGGGTGAAGTGGCTGCCTGCATTTTTTATTTGCTTTAAGAATCTGGGGCAGGGAAAACTGTTTTTTAACCAACAAGCAGTGGATTCGTGTATTTATGAAAGTCTGACAGGTTAATTCCCGCTGTGGTTGTATATAGATACTTTGGCTGATTATAGAAAACTGAACAAAGATGTTTAAAAGCAGTATTTAAACTCTACCCAAAATGTTCTTAAATCTCCATGAATAGATGCTGGGCAGGATCACAGTCCCTAAAGGCTGCCATTTTAATTAGAAATCCAAAAGGAAATGCTGCCTGGTGACAGGTATCAAGGCAAAAATCCCCCGAGCTACAGCCCAGGAGAAGGAGGAGATTTGCCAGCTCTTTTGGGGGTATAACATAATAATATTATAATAGTCATAGTAATAGTAATAATAACAGTTTGGCAGGGATGTTGTATGTTCAAGCAAAATCCCAGGGTGTTATAAAAAGATGCTGGTGTCCCCTCTGCCTCAGAGGTTGAGGTCTGAAGGCATTTCCTCAAGCTGATAAGGTAAAGGGGAGTCCCCCTGCTTATTCCCAGTATAAGGAGGCTTTTCTGTCCTTTAAACAAATCCTCACACTTTGACACCCTTTCTTTGCAGCAAACCTATGCCCACCAGCCATCTGAAAAGCAAAAAGATATTAGTAAGTGCTTTTAAAAGGCCACAGCCTTCCACAGGCAGGTTTTTATCCTTTTCCCCCAAAAGGAAGAGGCATTTGATAGCAGGTACTTGGCTGGCAGGGCTGGAAGGGACCCACACCTCACCAAGGCTTTGCAAGACGCTCGCACAGATGGTAACAAAGCCCTAATGAAACCTCTTCTTCTAATTGCATCATGTGAGCAGAAAGTATTTTATTGGTATTCCTCCAAAAAGCACATATCATGATAGAATTATTTAAACCAACCTACTCGTTTTGGCCTGTTTTTTGCTATTTTTCTCCTGAAAGGGCTTTGCTGCTACTACATCTATTCCCCTTTTGCTTTTAATCCTGATGGCAATGGGCCCCACCACGCTCTCCTGATTCGCTCCGCTCCTGGCCTGTGAGCCTGGCTTCCTCCACATCACCGGACACAAAGAATAATTTCACCCAATTGAGTCAAAACCACAACTGAACAAGGTCAAGCCACATCAGACGTGGGGCCCAATTCCTCCAGAAAGCTCTCCTTGGCAGCCACCAGCAGCAGTTAATTCAGAACAAGGCCCAAGAAACCTCCCATCGGGCAGAGAGATGCTAACCCACCTCCTTGGAAGGCTTCAGCTGACTGTGTAATAGGGAGAGATTGATTTTCAACTTGGAAGCAGGAGTGGTTTTTAACCTTCCAAAGCTCTTGTCTGCCTTATAGCTCTGGATATACTTAGAGCTCACATAAACAGCCAAACTGCCCTTCAATTGTGTTGCCTGCAGAAGAAGCTCCGATGTCTGAATACCCGCTGTCTGAAAGAGTATTTCCTTGAATGCATTTGGAATTTGCTGCCTTTTCAATTTCATTGACTGCTCCATATCTTTGCTGAAAATATATAACGGAAAAATATATACGGCCCTCACCTTTTTCTAGCTCCTTTATTACCTTACAGCCTTTTTTCTTTTGATCTCCTCCCCTTCAAGAAAAGAATTTCAAACTTTGCCTTTATTCCAGGCTCTTCTCAATCAATCTCACCAGTTTTCTCTGAATTCACTTTACTCCTACAGCGTAGAAGTAGCCCAAGTAACTAAAATTGGGGTATTTTTATCCTCAGTTATCCTATGATGGCCATTCATATTATTTTTTTTAATGCTCGTCTCCACCCTGTGCTCCCCCAATCCCAGTTCTGCTTTTTTATCCCCCCCAGCAGAGAAGTGGACAGTAAGAAGTGATACAGAAGAAGCTTCTATAAAGAAGCTCTGCTGTGAAACAGAAACGGAGCCGCTCTAAGCAATTGTATTTACTCTGCTTGGTTTCTTCTTCAGTTTAAAAAAAAAAACAAAAACCTTTGGGAATTCACTTCATAACCTGCTTATTCGACCTCTCCTGCTTTGCCCTCTATAGACTGGATCATTCTTCACCTTGTCTGATTTAATGACACCTCGTTGCTGTGAAAGCCCCCGGTCGAGCAGTAGGAATATTTGCCCCCACCAGTGTAAGAAAAAACAGGCAGAAAAAAATGATGGTAGGAGCCCTGAAAAATGACCAGGGGAAATGAGGTACATAAAAATGACAGCATTGATCATTCTTTACAATCCCCGTGCAGGTCCCTGCATGCTGCTGCAGCACCTGGTCAATACCTCTGAATATTTATTCAGAGAAATTAAGTCCGGGGTAGAATCAGCTTTACCTCTGTGCCTGCCTGGGCTTTACCAGAGCTATGCCTACACGGGCTGTGTCTACAAAGGCCCCAGACTGTGTACACAGAGGCTACATCGACTCTGGAAGGTAAGAATGGACTCCCAAGCAAGCAATGGGTATGTGGAGTCAGCCTGGTGGCACACACTTTGCCGAACTGAGCAGCGGTTGTGGTTGTAGCACCGGTTCAAACAGTGAATTTAGGAGGGGTGAGTGCTTGCAGCCCCCAAAGGCAACCCCATCCTGGGCTGCATCCCCAGCAGTGTGGCTAGCACGGCCAGAGGGTTGGATTCTGTCCCTCTGCTCCGCTCTGGGGAGACCCCACCTGGAGCACTGCATCCAGCTCCGGAGTCCTCAGCACAGGAAGGACATGGACCTCTTGGAGCAGGGCCAGAGGAGGCCACGGAGATGCTGGGAGGGCTGGAGCCCCTCTGCTGGGAGGGGGGGCTGAGAGAGTTGGGGGGGTTCAGCCTGGAGAAGAGAAGGCTCCGGGGAGACCTTATAGCGACCTTTCAATACCTGAAGGGTGCCTATAGAAGAGCTGGAGAAGGACTCTTTGTCAGGAAGGGTAATGATAGGACAAGGGGAAATGGTTTTAAATTGGAAGAAAAAAGATTCAGATTAGATCTCAGGCAGAAATTTTTTACTATGAGGGTGGTGAGACACTGGAACAGGTTGCCCAGGGAGGTTGTGGATGCCCCATCCCTGGAGGGGTTCAAGGCCAGGCTGGATGGGGCCTTGAGCAACCTGCTCTGGTGGGAGGTGTCCCTGCCCAGGGCAGGGGGATTGGAACTGGATGAGCTTTGAGGTCCCTTCCAACCCAAACCATTCTGTGATTCTATGGTTCTATGACTCTTGATCAGGGAGGGGAGCCATAGGACAAGGAGGAACAGTTTTAAACTGAAAGAGGGGAGATTTAGATTAGAAGAATTTGGAAGAAATTCTTTGCTGTGAGAGTGGTGAGAGCCTGGCCCAGGTTGCCCCAAGAAGCTGTGGCTGCCCCATCCCTGGAGGGGTTCAAGACCAGGCTGGATGGGGCTTGGAGCAACCTGGTCTGGTGGGACATGTCCCTGCCCAGGGCAGGGGGTGGGACTAGAGGATCCTGAAGATCCCTTCTAACCCAAACCATTCTATGGTTCTGTGATTTCTGCTCCTGGTTGTGTTCAGCTGTAGTAATGCTTGGTCTGTCCAGACCACGTGAGTGCAAAAGGGCAGAAAACATTCAGGCCCTCACCTTGGCAGAAGGACTTAAGGCTCAGGTGTAGCCCATGTCTGGATGTCTCTGTGGATCCTCTGTGGATCCTCTGTGCCATCCTTCTGTGGATGCCATGCACTAGACAAGCTGGGACTCAACAATTGGTTCAGACTCACGCTGAAGTGACAGCAGGAATCGAGAAAGGCTGACATTGCCTTTTCTTCCCCACAAAAAAGTGCTAATAAAGTGGTAAAACTACAATGCAGGACTAGGTTTGTGCCCTAGAGAGCAAGCCTTGCTGTAAGAAGGGATGGAGAAGGGACCAGTGCAGTGCTTCGGTGGTTCACTTTTACTGTAATGAGTGTCTTTTCCATGAACACTTCTAACCTAAGGCTGAATTATTATTAAGTGTCAGCGGTGATTACAAATGAAGCCGGATCCCTGACCCCGTAAAGCTCTGGCAGAGCAAGAAATGTGAATTAGGACACAAGCATGTCAGGCAGAGGATGTAGATACCAGGAGCAGCTGTAACATATGGGCTCAGGCAAGGAGAACCAGCAGGGCAGTGGGGACATTCTTCCTGGATGATGTTAAAGTACTCGTTTCAGAAAGCTTTAGCACTAGGAATGATTCTCTGTTTTAAATAATACTCTTAGTTTCTTTCTTTGTGTTTACGGTGCTTTCCACTCTACAAAGAGAACAGGGAGTTAAGTTGCAGACAAGGAGCTCTGATAGAGCAACACGGGGTAAGAAATGCTGGTTTGAAACCCAACTTCAGACAGACTTGACCCCTTCTCCTGCTGCTGCCGCCTCGGCAGTCTGAGCAGGGGTGGTAGGATGCCCCAGAAAGACAACCTTAAACTGAGCACAGGATGAAGCAAATGCAGGACACCAAGCTTGACCTCTTCAGATTTCAAAGCCTGAAGGGGAGAACCCAGATATGAGCCTGTTCCACTAGTTTAGTTCATAGGGTGAATTCAAACCCACAGGATCTGATTTCCCAGTTCCATGTCCGATGCAGTTGAAATCTCACAAGATGGAAGGTTTCCCCTCCTTTGGCTAAACTTCCAAGAATATCTGTTGGGTTCACAGCATCATTGTATTTCCGAATTTTGTACAATAGAGCTAGAGAGCCACAGGAATTGCAGTGAAGTTTCTCTTCATGACCACCTACGAACTGGAGACTTCCTCAAGAGAATTTGCTCTGAAGCTCGCAGATGGGTGTGGGCACTCCGAAGAGCAGTAAACAAAATAATCTGAGGGATCAAATATTTCAGAGCCCTCAGTGGGATGACTGAAAATGGGAGGGAGTCAGGAACAGATGTCTGATATCCCAGTTTGCATCTCCCTAAAACCCTGGCAACTTCCATCTGTGGAAGGATTAGACTGGTGTCCAAATTTTGAACAAGCGATTGGTATTTCAGTCTGAGCTACGTAACTCTCCCTGCCACAGAGACAAGAAACGATCTGAACATCAGGATTTCATCACAGATCCCATCTCTCATCTGTGGACTAAATATCATGGAGGATGCAAACACTTTTGACAAGACTAATGAGAAAGAATTTGGCAATTGTCTCTTCTTCAGATCTGCTGGATGTCAAGGGGGAGGTGAGGAGGAAAGTGTTGAGCATTGTTAGGGATGAGGTGAGCCGCGTGGAGTAGAATGCTTTGGGATGCAATTAGGGAAAACACTAAATTGAACATGAGGGGAAAATACTAATTGTAAGGCTCTTTTAGCAGCATTCCCTTGCTGAAGGAAAGGCAGGAAGCCACATCATGTAGGGCATCAGAAATCAGGGCTGATATGGAGTAGGGGAGGCTTCTGTGAGCAGCTGAGATTGCACCTGGATCTGCCCAACCCACCATATCTCCACTAGGGTTCAGTACATCCAAGGTGACCTGGCAAATCCTTATCATCACAACAGACATAAAGGGAAGACCAGCAGCGACAGCCCCAGCCACAGAGACAAGTGTCTGGCCAGTATGTCCCATCACCCTCCAGCAAGCCAGCTGGACTTTGCTAAGTTGTCAGCCCCATGCACACAAATATACACAAGATGAAAGGATGTCTCCAGTAGAACTGATGACCACAGATGACCTCCAGCTGCCACCACTCCAGGAATGAAGAAGATCTCTCCCTGTGAAGTGGCTGAGAGTGCTCTCCTGTAATTACCACCTGCAGGGAGCTTAGCCCTTCGCACCTGGATGCGAGTCTGTCCAGCAGTAAGCAGAAAAGCACACAGCTTGCTCTCCTGCTCCCGGGAGGCTCCGGACCAAGGACTCGGAGCACCCCGCTGCCCTCCCAGTCAAGCCTCCCAGCCAGCCACCTGCTCTGCCACATTTCCTCAGTTTTCAAACCCCCCTCACGTCACAGAATCACAGAATCTTCTAGGTTGGAAGGGACCTTAAAGATCATCTTGTCCAACCATCAACCTAACTGACAAAAATAGACACCCACACAACAAACAAGGAACATCATCACTAAACCAGACCTCCCAGCACTACATCAACCCGGCTTTTGAACACCAATGATGTGATGTCCCAGGCTCGTTTCCCCACCGCCACCCCGGCTCGCTCCTGACCCTTTCTCCTGCCGCTTTTCTGATGCCAGTGCTGGCGTTTGGAGCTGGCAGCTGCCTCTCATCCATCAGCACATCCCCTTTTCTGTGCCAGCTGTCAATTAAAGCTGGCACATCGGTGCAACCTTCCCACTTTCTTGGCTCCAGAAAGCAACCCACAGGGACCGAACTGCCAACCTCAGAGGCCAGGAGCCGTCAGACCGGGTAAGGTTTGGACCATCTGCAAACAAGTGATGGGAGCAAGAAGCCACTGTGTGAGGCGCTGATGGCCAACCCTCATGCTGAGGAAATGCCTTGTCTGGAACAAAATATGCTCCATCTCTTTTAGCCCTTTTAGTCTTTCCACTTTAATCACTGTGGAAATATCCTCTCCCCCCTTTTCTATTTGAAAGATCTCTCCACAGAATAGTTTCCTCCAAAACAGTACAGGATTTTTGTCAGTTAGGTTGACGGTTGGACAAGATGATCTTTAAGGTCCCTTCCAACCTAGAAGATTCTGTGATTCTGTGAAGTTTTGGGGTGGTGTCCTACAGGAAGGAGGGAACACATGCAGGCAACTTTTTCTTTAAATGACCAGAAAAATCGCTAGCTAATCAAAACAGGCACCGCTTCACTCAAATCACTGATTGTGGCACTGGCTCTTTGCCCTTCCCTCACCCCCATTAGTTGATCAGGGTCAAACGCTGGGCTCTGAGGCTGAGTCCCCTCCGCATTAGTTGATCAGGGTCAAACGCTGGGCTCCGAGGCTGCGTCCCCTCCGTCTGCCGCTGCTGGATGGAGGCTGCTGAGGTGGGAAGGAAAGGCTGAAAGGAGCAGCACATCCTGCAGCCACCACTCACTCAGCCTGGGGCAATGTTTATCAGGCAAGGAAATGGCAGAGCAGTCCAGTGCTTCCACCCCCAGGAGCTCTGGCAGCTGCAGGTTCGCTTGGATACAAAAGCCAAGGAAGAGGAAGGGGGGATACGAGCCTCCCCAGGGGCTACGCAGATCTCACCAAGGCCCACGGGTATTCAGAGGGGTGGATGATCCTGCTCTGACACCTAAGGTCCCCCCTCCATGGTGCTCCAGACTGGAGCACAGTCGAGATACACATGCATTTTTCTGCAATGCTGGTGAATCTTTAAAAAGAGGGGTTGGGGGGTGTGTGCCTCTCCCACAGCCGGGCACGGCTGGTGGAGCAGATGCAGGGCTGCAGACAGGCTGGGAGACAGGTCCAAGAGAGTTTCTCCTTTCCAGCAGGAGATGGAAAGCTGCTGCCAGCTGCTGCAGGTCCCCAGTCAGCACTCTGTGCCGCACGTCCACATCTGAAGGCTGCAGATAAGGGGAGAGTGGTTTGCGATAAGGCTCTTTTTAAAGGAACCATCTCCTGGAGGAGCTTGCGGCATGCGGTGCCTTGGGAAAGGGGGGAGGAGAGAGAGGGTAAAGGCCAGAGGAACATGTTCCAGCCTGGCTCCAGACCTCATCGCCTGCATTCCCAGTACTCACAGCGAGCCAAGATGGAAGCAGAAGGGTTTTTTCCATCTTCCTAAAATGGGCTGCATTCTTCCCTCCCTGCCAGCTGCTAAAACGACCTTGAAGAGGGCAAGGAGAGGGGCAAAAATCTATATATAAGAAGCAGCACCATCATGTGCTCGCATCTCATCTCCAGCCATGGGTTGTGAAAGAAGCTGCAGGAAGGATTCCTCAAGCTGCCCCGGAGCACAGCTGCCCTCTGCCCTCCTGCACTCATGGGATGTGCTGTTGGAGGCAGCAAAGCAGGAGGAAGCTGCAGGCTGCTACGCTCACTGCTACGTGCTGAGCCCTCTCCCTCTCAGTGGATATGAGGGACCTCTCTCCTTTTGCTTTCCGTGCTGGAGAAGCCAATCTCTTCCCCTTGGCAACTGCAAAGGGGCTCGGTTCTAGGGCCAGTCTTGTTCAATATCTTTATTGATGATCTGGACAAGGGGATCGAATGCACCCTCAGTAAATTTGCAGATGACACCAAACTAGGTGGGTGTGTTGATCTGCTTGAGGGTCGGAAGGCTCTACAGAGGGATCTGGACAGACTGGATCAATGGGCCAAGGACAATGGGATGAGGTTTAATAAGGCCAAGTGCCGGGTCCTGCATTTTGGTCACAACAACCCCCTGCAGCGCTACAGACTTGGGGCAGAGTGGCTGGAGCTGCCCGGAAGAAAAGGACCTGGGGGTGTTGGTAGACAGCAGGCTTAACATGAGCCAGCCGTGTGCCCAGGTGGCCAAGAAGGCCAATGGCATCCTGGCTCGTATCAAGAATAGTGTGGCCAGCAGGAGTAGGGAAGTCATCGTGCCTCTGTCCTGGGCACTGGTGAGGCCTCACCTCGAGTAGTGTGTTCAGTTCTGGGCCCCTCACTACAGGAAGGACATTGAGGGGCTGGAGCGTGTCCAGAGGAGAGCCACCAAGCTGGGGAGGGGCCTGGAGAACAAGTCCTATGAGGAGAGGCTGAGGGAACTGGGCATGTTTAGTTTGGAGAAGAGGAGGCTGAGGGGAGACCTCATTGCCCTCTACAACTACCTGAAAGGAGGGTGGAGAGAGGCAGGTGTTGGCCTCTTCTCCCAAAGGACGAACGACAAGACCAGAGGAAATGGTCTGAAGTTGGGGCAGGGGAGATTTAGATTAGATATTAGAAAGAACTACTTTACTGAGAGAGTGGTCAGGCCCTGGAACAGCCTGCCCAGGGAGGTGGTGGAGTCACCATCCCTGGAGGGATTTAAGAAACGTATAGACATGGCTCTTCAGGGCATGCTCTAGTGCCCAAGGTTATTGGTTTATGGTGAGGTGTTGAGTGTGGGGTTTAGTTGGTGGGTGCGGTGTTTTTGGTGGGCGTTTGGTGTGGTGTGGTTTGTATTTGTTTGGTGGGTGTGGTTTTTTTGTTTTGTTTTGTTTTGTTTTGTTTTGTTTTGTGGTTGGACTCGATGATCTCAGAGGTCTCTTCCAACTACTAAGATTCTGTGATTCTGTGAAAGACCCGCTCTCCGCTCTCTGGCCCGCTTGCTGTCTGTGGGCCAAAGCCCAGTCAGACCCTAGCTGAGCACAGGGATGTACTGGTTTGGAAAGGAGGTAAATCCTGTGCACACTGTGCAAGACAATGCTGCAAGATTAACAGCTTGGAAGAAGTGACAAGGTATTGCAGTTTGACACATTTAAAACTTATCTGACAACAGCCCTTGAAGATCAAACAGACAATTCTGTAGCCTAGATGATGCAACAGGCCTTCCCCAGCCCTCATTTCACAGAAACCCTCTTCATTCTGCTTTCCTCCCACCCTGCTCACCTTCTCTCCCATTCCAGAGTTGGACTGGGAACAGGCAGACACCTTATGCTCGAGACAACATGTCTTTCAGGTCTGGAGAGAAGAGAGCTAAAGGGAGAAGTTCCTATCTGTCCTTCCTCATACCTACAAGCCTGAGGTGATTTGTCAACTGAAGAAGGCAGTTGGTAAGATGCCTGCACATCCTGGCAGGAACACTTTTGGAAGTGCTTGGAGTGTGGAGGAGCAAGGCTCACCCACAGGCCAGGCCCTGCTGGAGAAAGCACAACCAACCCGAATCACGTATTTTTTCCCCCTTTCCACCTGTATGCAAATGACAGCCCTTTTTATCCTTTCTATGCATGAAAGAGTAATATGGAAATAGAGAGGAAGGTGATCACGGCATAAGCTCCCCATGACTCATTAGTGGCTCCACTTTGCATCTGCTATGGATGGATGCTCTCGCACAAGGCAGAGAGGAGATACAGGGAGATACAGGGAGAGTGAAGAGGTGCTGGGCTCCTGGGATACCTGAAGTTCCTCAGTGAGTTACAATACATTGACACAAACCCACCAGAAGAACATCCTCCTCCAGCTGGGGGGATGTCACCAGCCTGCAGGGAGCCCTGGGGAGGTGTGTAGTTGGCTTGTCTTTCTCTAGATGGTCTCTGCAGATATCTCTGTGGCACGTAAGGGCAGGAAAGGGCCATGGTCAGGGCTGCTACCGAGCTTTTCTGACCTCTGTGATGTGCTATAACCCCTTTCCAGTGTTTCCACTTGCAGAAATCAGTTAGAGCTGGGCCCAGTATAGGACCAGTTTTGGGTGGTGGTGACCAGAGAATGATTGGAAATTATTTCTCTGCTGAGGACTTTTCCCTGGTATCACTGCTGAGCCCTGACAGAGGTCTACAGACTTTGGCTGCACCAAGTTTGTATAATTAACTACACAATTTCAGCTTGATTCTTTGTAGCATCAGAAAAGCCAGTTGCACTGTTGGGATAAAGTGGAATTAGTGGATTCCTGCGTGATGCATTCTGGAGAGGAGTCTAATCAACCCTATTTGAGGGACAGCCTCTCTAAACTGGGCTGCACTGAGACACAGCAAATCAAGAGGAATTAACACCCGGCAGTTTGCTGGGTGAAAAAAAATGATATATAAATGAAAAAAACCCCAAACACAGCTGCTGCGTCTTAACTGCTCTCCACCCCCTCCAGGGACTTGAGGAAGAGCAGGCCTGTCAGCTGCTTTAAGGGACATTATCCTCACAGTTTCTTCCCAGTGTTTACAAGGAAGCACTGCTGCTGCTTGTTTGATTGCTTGTCACTGCCAGCGCAGAACGAGGTTCTCTCAGAGTTCACCCTCCACAGGCTCCACCACCCGAGAGCAGAGCTAGACCTAATGTGACCCTACGTGAGCACAGAGTCCCAGCTGCTCCCTGGAGAACACCCCAGCTCTGGGCAGCGTTTTGCAGAGTGACTTCCCCTCCCAGAGCTCATTGCCCAGGGTTGCTGCTCTCTCCTCCACTAGCACCTTGGCACCAAGTCACTTCTTTCCCAATTTGTCCACAGTCATCTTCAGTTCCTGGCCAACGCTTGACTCGCTCCTTACCTCAAGATTTCCTCTCAGGCCCATCTCCTCCTACACAAAATCCACTTGCACACCACACAGACCATCATCCTTCCTTGAAGATCTATCCTGGGTGGATCCAAACTTGAGAAACACGTTTTGCAACCTTCTCTCCTAACCCTAACACAGTAACCACGACACCATCCTCTTCTGTGCCTCTCCCAGAGCTCATTGCCCAGGGTTGCTGCTCTCTCCTCCACTAGCACCTTGGCACCAAGTCACTTCTTTCCCAATTTGTCCACAGTCATCTTCAGTTCCTGGCCAACGCTTGACTCGCTCCTTACCTCAAGATTTCCTCTCAGGCCCATCTCCTCTTCCAACAAATCCACTTGCACACCACACAGACCATCATCCTTCCTTGAAGATCTATCCTGGGTGGATCCAAACTTGAGAAACACATTTTGCAACCTTCTCTCCTAACCCTAACACAGTAACCACGACACCATCCTCTTCTGTGCCTCATCCTCCTGAAGTCAACCTGAAGTCAACCTGAAGTCAACAGGCCAAGTGTGAGCAAGCTCCAACAGGGTAGGTTTAGATTGAACATTAGGAAGGAATTTTTCACTGAAAGAGTGGTCGGGCATTGGAACAGGCTGCCCAGGGAGGTGGTTGAGTCACTATCACTGGATGTGTTTAAGGGCCGTTTAGATGCAGTGCTGAGGGACATGGTGTAGGGGAGGACTTTGTAGAGTAGGGGAGATGGTTGGACTCGATGATCCCAAGGATCTCTTCCAACCTCAATGATTCTATGATTCTATATTAAATACATCCCAGAATAGTAAAAAGCCATGTGAGATGGAAGGGTGTGCTATGATAAAGCTATGGGTGTCCCACATTGGGCTCTATTTCTAGAGAAGAGTAAGAACAATGTCCCCCAGCCCTGGGGGCAGGACCCACCGAAGGGTACTCAGCAGAGAAGTGTACGTTTATGTCATATCTCAATGGGATTGCACAGGATCTGCATCAGAGCACATCTCAGGCCTGATGGCATCTCAGAAGCATGAATGAACGGCAGCTGTTGAAGATCTGTGAGGTGACTATATATTATTGTCTTCACTTTATGGAAAGGAACGTTGTGGGACTACAGGCGTGTGGCTTATCCTAGGCCCAGAAGGAAGCTAGAAGAATTCTGGTGTTTCTGTTTTCAGATCACATCTCTCACTTTCTTTTTCCAGCTGTCACGAAAGGCAGGATGTTTCCCGTGATCAGACCCTCCCTGATTTCTGGTTTCTCCCTCATAAATACTGGATGAGCAAATGGCACAGACACCATCACCAACAGTTCAGCAGGGAACTGCCTGCTACCTGGCACTGCCAAGGCAGGTAGAGTCACCAGATAGAGTCACCACTGCTATTGCACACAGTCCAGGAAAACAGTTTTGTCTTTAGGTTAAAAAGCCAGAGAACACAGTTTTTGTTCCCCTTTTCCTCTGTATATACCCTGGCATTGAAGTGCTGGAGCGTGTCCAGAGGAGAGCCACCAAGCTGGGGAGGGGCCTGGAGAACAAGTCCTATGAGGAGAGGCTGAGGGAACTGGGCATGTTTAGTTTGGAGAAGAGGAGGCTGAGGGGAGACCTCATTGCCCTCTACAACTCCCTGAAAGGAGGTTGTAGAGAGGCAGGTGTTGGCCTCTTCTCCCAAAGGACGAACGACAAGACCAGAGGAAATGGTCTGAAGTTGCGGCAGGGGAGATTTAGATTAGGTATTAGATTAGATACTTTACTGAGAGGGTGGTCAGGCCCTGGAACAGCCTGCCCAGGGAGGTGGTGGAGTCACCATCCCTGGAGGTATTTAAGAAACGTATAGACATGGCTCTTCAGGGCATGCTCTAGTGCCCAAGGTTATTGGTTTATGGTGAGGTGTTCAGTGCGGGATTTAGTTGGTGGGTGCGGTGTTTTTGGTGGGCGTTTGGTGTGGTGTGTTTTGTATTTGTTTGGTGGTTTTTTGTTGTTTTTTTTGTGTTTGGACTCGATGTTCTCAGAGGTCCCTTCGAACTAGTAAGATTCTGTGATTCTGTGATTCTGCCCTTGGCCATCCCTGTCGTGTCGAGATGCACCGAGGTGAGACCTGGGTGTGCTGCATGGTCCAGGCTCCTCTGCAGCTGACCCTGCTCAGCGCGTGGCCGGCTGCCACCACCCGTCCCTCCGATGCTGCAGTGTCACTGCTGAGTCACACACCGAGCTCCTCAGGGAGCCCTGGGCAGCTACGGGCTGCTCGGCTCCTCGGGGCCAGCCGTGCCATCAATCCACCACAAAAGGCTTGGAACAAGGGGCACCAATGAAATGGTTTTGTCAACTGCTATAATAAAAAACCATGGGGCGCTGATCAGGGGGAGGGGGAAGGAGAGGGAGCTACAACTCACATTTACCTGAAAGAGTCAGAAAACTAAAGCACTTTCACGTTCTTGAACATAAGAGAATCACGATGGGGAAGGTGGCAGCATAGATTGTTATTGCAAAGTTTTATCCTTAGTCTGCAAGGATTTCGCTTGTGTCACTAAACTGCAATACCGTATGTGTGGCACTTCAGGAAGTGCCAGGGTTAGGAGAGGTGGCATATTAATCACAAGAAGGGTAATTACCCTGCTCTCTTCAATTTTATGGCACACTCTTGTTGAGGAAGTTCTGGACAGTTTTGGGCACCTCAATCCAAGAGAGACATCGAGGTGCTGGAGCGAGTGCAGAGGAGGGCAACGGAGCTG
>NW_015090985.1:291747-293765 GCF_001431845.1 Calidris pugnax | reverse complement strand
CCCCTGTACTCAGCACTGGTGAGGCCACACCTCGAGTGTTGTGTCCAGTTTTGGGCACCTCAATCCAAGAGAGATCTGGAGGTGCTGGAGCGAGTGCAGAGGAGGGCAACGGAGCTGGTGAGGGGGCTGGAAAACAAATCGTATGAGGAGCGGCTGAGGGAGTTGGGGCTGTTTAGTGTGAGGAAGAGGAGGCTGAGGGGAGACCTCATCACTCTCTACAACTACGTGAAAGGACACTGTAGAGAGGTTGGTGCTGGTCTCTTCTCACAGGTAATTAGTGACAGAACGAGAGGGAACGGCTTCAAGCTCCAACAGGGCAGGTTTAGACTGAACATTAGGAAGGAATTTTTCACCCAAAGAGTGGTCGGGCATTGGAACAGGCTGCCCAGGGAGGAGGTGGAGTCCCCATCCCTGGCTGTGTTTAAGGGCTGTTTAGATGCGGTGCTGAGGGACATGGTGTAGGGGAGGACTTTGTAGAGTAGGGTAGATGGTTGGACTCGATGATCCCAAGGGTCTCTTCCAACCTAGACCATTCTATGATTCTATGATTCTATGATTATCCAGCTCACAGCTCTGGCAGCTGCCATTCTGCGGGACTTCTTGCTTAGGAAGGGGAGAAGACACAAGGCAGGAAGAGTTACCAAAATATCCCTGCCCATGTGGGAGTAGAGAAGGTGACAGACGCCGGGAGAGCAGAGAACAGGGGACATGCGTTCCTTGGAATGAAAAACTGAGGTGAAGATCAGCACTGTCAACAGCACATGAGAATTCTTCCCTGGTGAAAAGGTGCTGGAATGAAATGAATAAAAAAGGTTCTTGAAGTCATAGATGTACTTCCAAGAAGACAAAATTCTGCCATGTATTGCAAAGAGATTTCAGAAACATTTTTTCCGTTGTAAATGTGAATCTGGGAACATGGAATTGCCTCCCCCCTTCCTCTAGCACTTGGGGTATTCCTGCCTAATCAAAACGGGGAGAGGGAGGAGTTAAAGTAAAAGAAGAAGCTTAAAAATATGCATCCTTATGAGAAAAGCAAGAAGAAAATGTCATCTCTCAGCTCTGAAAAAGTTACCACATTGATTTCCGCTTCATAAAAATGAGGTTAAGTTGAATGCATTAAGCTGGCAAACTGGATAATTGCATGTCCTGAAACTGTCTCCGAAACAACTCTTTTCACAGCGCTGCTCA
The DNA here is from genome assembly GCF_001431845.1 of Calidris pugnax. Classification (NCBI taxonomy): domain Eukaryota; kingdom Metazoa; phylum Chordata; class Aves; order Charadriiformes; family Scolopacidae; genus Calidris; species Calidris pugnax. The sequence continues at coordinate 292,577 of NW_015090985.1, read as the reverse complement.
GAAAATAACTTCATCAATAGGGCTCTTGCCCATTAAACCTTCGCACCTCTCTGTGCCTTGCTCAGGAGTGAAGCTTGTCCTTCCCAAGAAAGACTTCTTCTTCCTTTCACCTCAGACTAGTGGGGAAAGGAAGGCTGGTTTGCATTGTATTAGCATACTTCTGGTAAGAGGAAAACAGTTAAAAATAACCATGTTCTCAGGGCTGGGGCTTTCCCCACACATGGGGTGTTGCAGAGTCTGGCACTGCAGCCGGCAACTTCTTCTCTAGAGTGGAAGTGAGAATTGCTCAGAGCCAAAGCGTGGCCTTGGGTTTTGCTGCCCCGTTGAAGAGCATTCCTTCTTCCCCCAGCCAGGGTCAGGCCCTTCCAGACAGCTAAGCCCTGGGTCCTGGCCTTTCTGTGTGGCCTTCCTCCCTTCACAGCACCTTTGAGAGGCAAGAGCTTGCCTTCAGCTACCTTGTGGACATGGCAATGCATAAGAATTCTTCAGCTCCCAGCATTATCTGGCAGTGGGGCTGGAGCCTGAGGTCTGAATCCCACTCTCCATCCTAGTGACACTGCCTCCAGCTTCTCTTCTGCCTTCAGCTCCACAACACAACAGCTCTTGCCACAGGGGGTTGTGTCTCCCATCAGGGAGGTGTTACTGATGGTCAGTTCTTCTCTCCCAACTTCTCTTCTCTCCCTGCTTACTAGGATAAAATGGACGTGGAAGGTACCCACTGCTGTGTATTCCTCTGGTGCCCAGTGGTGGCTCAGAGTGCCCACCAGCTTCAAGAGGGGAGACAAGCAAAGCAAACCAGGCAGAAGAAACCACACACGTATCTAAAGAGC
>NW_015090985.1:146808-291737 GCF_001431845.1 Calidris pugnax | reverse complement strand
GAATCTTCTAGGTTGGAAGGGACCTTAAAGATCATCTTGTCCAACCGTCAACCTCACTGACAAAAATAGACACCCGCACAACAAACAAGGAGGAGAAACCACACACGTATCTAAAGAGTTGCTCTGCCTTCAGCTCCACAACACAACAGCTCTTGCCACAGGGTGTTGTGTCTCCCATCAGGGAGGTGTTACTGATGGTCAGTTCTTCTCTCCCAGCAGCCCTGCCTGCTTACTAGGATAAAATGGACATGAAAGGTACTCACTGCTGTGTATTCCTCTGGTGCCCAGTGGTGCCTCAGATGCCCACCAGCTTCAAGGGGGGGAGACAAGCAAAGCAAACCAGGCAGAAGAAACCACACACGTATCTAAAGAGCTGCTCAGATACAGACTCTTTTCCAGAATCTAACCCCTTAATTATGCCATGGAGTGGGGTATTTTTCTCCTGCTCACAGAGCTTTGCTGTCCCTTTCACTCCAACTCCAGCAGGGGCACCTTTTTGGTCCCCATCTGGCACTTCCCCTTGCCCAGTGCCCCACAGAGGATGCTCTGTGGGGAGATGAATCTCCAACTCCAGCAGGGGCACCTTTTTGGTCCCCATCTGGCACTTCCCCTTGCCCAGTGCCCGGCTCAGAGGATGCTCTGTGGGAAGATGAAATAACTGACTTCATCTCTGTTGGCAAAAAGCAACTCCATGCTGCTGTGCTCCTCCTTACACCCCCAAATCCCCTCTGCTTCCTCCCCTATTAACCAACTTTTTTTCCCCATGGTCATATTTGGGCCAAGCTCCTGCTTCATAGAATCATAGAGTCATAGAATGGTTTGGGTTGGAAGGGACCTTAGAGATCATTGAGTTCCAGCCCCCCTGCCCTGGGCAGGGACACCTCCACTAGAGCAGGTTGCTCAAAGCCCCATCCAACCTGGCCTTGAACACTTCCAGGGATGGGGCACATCATTCATTGTTCATTCACACAATTTACAGATTTGGCACGTTCCTTTCCAACCCTGTCTTGCTAAATACAAAAAGTGAGGCGAGGAAATGTTGTTCCCTTCAGCTACCTCATTAAAGTCTTTCACTTGATATGAATGCAATCGATAGTGCCTTCCTGGAAGAAGCTTCAACCAGAGGAGCAATTAATTTGCCACCACTTGCCAAGGCTAATGTACCTTAGACACACTGGCCTTGAAGTATTGGGTGAGTTTGGCAGAACAATTCCCATACTGCTAAAAGGAAAAAACAGGTTTGGCATTGGCTCAGCAACCCAAATGGCAATGGGAATCTCCTTCTGAATGGCTTCAAAAGCTCTATTGGCTGTTCTTAACGTCAGCACTATATATACATACATCACATATACAGTGTGTGATTCACTGCCACCAGGCTCAGCCCTGGCTCCACAGAGCACTGTGCAGGCTGCTCAGGGTGTATACACAACCCAAGGGGCTCAGTCCAGCCCCATGGAGGGTGCAAGCCTTTCAGGCTGGCCTTCACAGTGCTGCTTCTATGGGGCACAGCCCCACTGAGGTGTGAATCTCTGTTCATCTCAGGGAACTGGGCACTGCCCTTGCTGGTTCCTGAGCTCACAAGGTTTTTCTGTGATTTAAAAGGCTTCCAGAAGTTTACCTTAAGCTTTGCTGTTAAGAGTACAGGGTGCTCCAGACCCCTCTCCCTCTGACAGACAGAATCACAGAATGCTATGGGGTTGGAAGGGACCTCTGGAGATCATCTAGTCCAACCCCCTGCCAGAGCAGGTCCACCCAGAGCAGGTTGCACAGGAACGTGTCCAGGTGGGGTTTGAATGTCTCCAGAGAAGGAGACTCCACCTCCTATAGGTCAGCATATTCTAGTGCTCTGCCACCCTCAAAGTAAAGAAGTTTCTCCTCACGTTTACGTACTTGATGTAGGTCACAACACCCTCCACAAGGATGCCATGACTAAAGTAAAGAAGTTCCTCCTCATGTTTACATACTTGATGTAGGTGACAACACCCTCCACAAGGATGCCGTGATGCTATATGACAGCAATGTCAACATGCTGAGGGCCCAGGGTCCCTCCGTGGCTGCAGCTAGAGCACATCTCATCAATAAAGTGCAAAGCCTTCATGGTGTTAAACCTTTGAAAGAGACACTGATTGCAGGAGGAATCTCCTCATGCCATACTCCAGCACTTCTCCTTTGAGGACCCTCTGTTATTGTAACACAAGGGCAACAACAAAGCCTGCCAGAAAGCCCCCTTCAGAAACAATGGCCTGAAGAAAAATGACAGGCAGCTGGCAAGAAATGGGCATTGAGCTGCAGGCAGCTGGTGCTGGCAGAGAAACACAGAGACGTGAGCTCCCCCAGAGAAAGGCAAACTTACCACAGCATCCAGCGTGGGGACACGTCAGGAGTACGCTGGGAGGAGTCGGGGGGAAGAGGAAAATGAAAGGCTGGAGCAGCAACCAGCTATCACAGTGATTAGAGATCATTAGGAGATCAGCCTCTCTCTTTTGAAAACCTTTAGAATTCCACCCCGGCATAAAAGCCCAGACTGAGGGCCCCTGTGACACAGAGAACCAGAGGCTGGGCACAGGCAAGACCCTCTTATTAACACCTCTTACACCCTGCTTAGTGGAGACTTTGCTTCAGAGGGGGTGGGGGGGGAATTTAACCCCATTGATGCTGCTACAGGGAGCCTGGGGCTTACCAGGGCCAAGTCCCCGAGATGGTTTTGTCACTCAGGCACCTGTGCAGTAAAAACAGATCAGAGAAACAACATCCAGGAGGTTGCAAATAACTTTCACTTCCTACGTTATTGTAACACAAGGGCAACAACAAAGCCTGCCAGAAAGCCCCCTTCAGAAACAATGGCCTGAAGAAAAATGACAGGCAGCTGGCAAGAAATGGGCATTGAGCTGCAGGCAGCTGGTGCTGGCAGAGAAACACAGAGACGTGAGCTCCCCGAGAGAAAGGCAAACTTACCACAGCATCCAGCGTGGGGACACGTCAGGAGTACGCTGGGAGGAGTCGGGGGGAAGAGGAAAATGAAAGGCTGGAGCAGCAACCAGCTATCACAGTGATTAGAGATCATTAGGAGATCAGCCTCTCTCTTTTGAAAACCTTTAGAATTCCACCCCGGCATAAAAGCCCAGACTGAGGGCCCCTGTGACACAGAGAACCAGAGGCTGGGCACAGGCAAGACCCTCTTATTAACACCTCTTACACCCTGCTTAGTGGAGACTTTGCTTCAGAGGGGGTGGGGGGGGAATTTAACCCCATTGATGCTGCTACAGGGAGCCTGGGGCTTACCAGGGCCAAGTCCCCGAGATGGTTTTGTCACTCAGGCACCTGTGTAGTAAAAACAGATCAGAGAAGGAGTCCAGGAGATTGCAAATAACTTTCACTTCCTAGAAGCTGGATCTGAACTACTGACCTAGAGACAAATGGCTCCGTGCCCTAATCCCAACCCCTCCAGCCATCTCTTCCCCCTATCAGCCCGCCCGGTCGACAGAAGACACATTAAGCACTGCCAGAAGGTGACTGTAAAAAAAAAAAAAAAATTAAAAGGCTTTTTCCTTTTTATGGCAACCTCTGTGGCTGCACAGCTATTCAAATATTTGCCTGGCTCCCTATAATTCATTATAACCCCTTTTTTATGATATTCTCTTTGAAACTGTATTCCCATTGCCCAGGTAGAAAGCTTCATTTGCGTTATGGCAGCAGAACTTCCTGCTGAAGACAAACCCCACCAAAATACTTTTGTTGGTTTCTTTTTCCTGATAGGTACCACGGCCCAGGGAAGGGGATGGAGCAGTAGCTGCCCACGGGCAAGTGAGGGGAAACCCAGTGTGTGCACAGGAATGGAGAATGGTGTCTGTCCTCCCTCCGCAGGGATATCGTGCTGCACGAGAGAGAACAGTTCCATGTAAACGGCCGCGGTAAAATCTCCAACGACCTTCTTCTAATATGTCAACAAGAGGGGTTTTTGCCATCGATTTCAGCACAGCTGAGATTTTTCTCTAAAAGGAAAAGATGCTCGAGTTTTGGGTCACTTTGTGCAGAATGCAAATCGCTGTAACTTGCATTACGGTTCTAATAAGCTCCTGTAATGACATTAAAGACAAATGGTTGATAACGCTGCCTTCAGAAATGAGGTAATGCAAATTTAGGAAGAAATCCAGCCCATTCTCCCCCTCCCTGCCACATTACCAGCGTTTGTTGAGTCTGATTTTACTCAAGGGTGGCCAGAGGTTTTAATGAGTTACTCTCATGGGTCTGCCTTGCTATTTAACATAACAGAATTGCAAATCATATCGATGAAAAATCTGCTAAGCTATTTGGAACTGCTCATGGAATGGGACCCTGCTGGGCTACTGGAGAACAATCATTTTGCCCAGCTCCTCCCCTCTCAGGATCCAGTTATGGATTTGGCCTCACATTACATCCCCCAGCCCACCAGCCACGCTATTTTAATTTAATTTAAGGAAGGCTACAAATAGGTCAGAAGAAATTACGGGAATTAGCTGTTCAAATCGAAACAAAAATCAATTGGGAGACATATCCTCCTAGTCTTTGGAAGCTCTCTCCCAGTCCTTACACGTCAGCCCTCTAGCTTTTGAGCCAGTTTTCTGAATATCTCTGAATCTTCTTATAGCGACGGCATCTTTCAGATGATGTCATCTGCAGCCAGCCTGACAAGATGCATTCCCTCCATTCTACAGCTTCTACGTAATATGGAAACTCAAGGAAAGAAAAGGACAGCATTCAGGAGAGTTTTCAAGTTTTCATTGAATAGTTGAAAAAGCACCAAATTCCCCTTTTCTTCAGCTTTCAGCTGCGAAAATTGAAGACTGTAATTTTTTTCCTGACAAAAATCTGATGAAATCCTCTCACGATAATCTTATCATTGTGATATATATCAAAAGCAGTTAGTTCCTTTCCTGCCCATCATAATCCCTCACATAGATTCTGAAATCCAAACATTTTGGTTACTTAGGCCTATGTGCTATTTGGAAACCAATTTCTAGGAGTGGGATTTTACTGTTGTCCCAAAAAATGTTCTTTCCTCGCAAGTCAAAATAGTTTGATCTTAAATACAGGTTACTGCATCCTGGCACCAAACACAGGGGTAGATATTGTGCATAAAATACAGGATGCTCAGCAAATAGCTCTTAGAAAAAAAAAATCATTTTTGCTTGTGAAAACCTAAAGAGTGGGGTTTTTTTAACACTTAAAATGTGAACTGGTTTGGTTCGGTTTGCTCAGGTACGTGGGTTTCATGGTATTATTCTGCTTTTATTCTTTCTGCTGGGTGACCTTGGGATAAGGTTTGCAGGATGTTAATGCTGAGAGTCTGCTCTCTCTGAACACTTTCTCAGAGACAGGGCCACAAGGATGATCAGGGGGATGGAGCACCTCTGCTCCGAGGACAGGCTGAGGGAGCTGGGGTTGTTCAGCCTGGAGAAGAGGAGGCTCCGGGGAGACCTAATAGCAGCCTTCCAGTACCTGAAGGGGGCCTACAGGAAGGCTGGGGAGAACCTGTTTAGAAAGGCCTGTAGTGACAGGACGAGGGGCAATGGCTTCAAGCTGGAGGGGAACAGATTTAGACTGGAGATGAGGAGAGGGTTCTTCACTGTGAGGGTGGTGGAGCACTGGGACAGGTTGCCCAGGGAGGTGGTTGAGGCCCCTTCCCTGGAGATATTCAAGGAGAGGCTCGACGAGGCCCTGGGCAACCTGGTCTAGTTGGGGGTGTCCCTGCTGACTGTGGGGAGGTCGGACTAGATGGCCTTTGGAGGTCCCTTCTGGTCTGGGCAATTCTATGATTCTATGATTCTATGACAGCAGCGTGAAGGCCCAGCTCCCTGCCCCTGTGAGACAATGTGCCTCCGTGTTCGCGTGGTCAAGAACCACCGACCAGCCCAGAAACCCTGAAGAGCTGTTGGAGTGGTTCAAAGGCCGATACGACGAGAGCTTCCCTGGGTGTGACCAGTGCATGACTGGAGCACCCATGTTCATCCCAACCACATCCCAGACACAGGCCATGCCGGTCCTCCTGGCTCTCTGCTGATGGACTTGGTAACTACCACACACTGAAGTTTCTAATAAGCTATTCAGGCCAGGCAGGCTCCAGCCAGGGCGAGGATGCCTTCCTACATTGCAATCAAGCTTCCTACTGCAGGGTAGATACGGCAGACACTTCAAAAAGACTCTATTTATATTCTGCCCTACTGGTAAATTCATTCGTTGGACCACTCATGCAAAATGGATAATGCAAATGAAACTGCTACATTTGGAATTAAGCTTATTTTGTACTCCAGTGAACATGAGTGCATTAAATTGTTTCTTCTTTTTTTTTTTCCTTCCTTTTTTTTTTTTTTTTGTCTTTAGGGTGTTTGCCCAGCTGTAGTCCCCAAAGCACTCGTTTGAGATCTGGGGGAGGATGTCAGAGCAGTTTGCTGCTGAGACAGAATGGTGCAGGCACTTCAAACCACTGGCTCTCGAGCCCACAGACTCCTGACTAGCATTGATCTGGAACTGATGAGTGGCTGGCTGTTTTACAGCATTGCAGCCGTGGAGAAGGCTGCTCTCTCCTCACTGCAGGGTGAGTGATAAATTCATGCAGAGCATAGAGAATTGCAGGGGAAGAAACGGAGAGGTTTACTGTGGGCTCAGGAAGTGACCACTTACCCCTGTACTCACTCAGAGTTACGTTAATGTGCAGACGTAATGTTCACCTACGAGGCAGAGGAAGTAGATTAATGTCTCTGCTTATTTGGGTCCTCCTCTCCTCCTTATACAGCACCCAGAGGAAGAACATGGACCTGTTGAAGAGGGGCCAGAGGAAGCCACAGAGATGCTGGGAGGGCTGGAGCCCCTCTGCTGTAAGCACAGGCTGAGAGAGTTGGGGGGGTTCAGCCTGGAGAGGAGAAGGCTCAGGGGAGACCTTGGAGTCCCTTCCAGTCCCTCAAGGGGCTCCAGGAGAGATGGGGAGGGACTCTGGATCAGGGAGGGGAGCCCTAGGAGGAGGGGCAATGGTTTTAAGTTGAAAGAGGGGAAATTCAGATGAGATATTAGGGAGGATTTTTTTTATTATGAGGGTGGTGAGAGCCTGGCCCAGGTTGGCCAGAGAAGCTGTGGCTGCCCCATCCCTGGAGGGGTTCAAGGGCAGGTTGGAGGGGGCTTGGAGCAACCTGGTGTGGTGGGAGGTGTCCCTGCCCAGGGCAGGGGGTGGCACTGGGGGGGCTTTAAAGTCCCTTCCAACCCAAACCACTCTATGATTCTATGATTGTGGCATTAAAGTCCCTGTATAAGCTGAGTACAGGTGAGCCTGGATGCTCCATGCAGACACCCCGCAGCTCACTCCCTCTCCCACCAGTGCATCCACCTCCCTTAACTCTGCCTCACCCTGCCCTGCACACATTCCACCAGCTCACACACATGCTCTGCTCCAGTGGACCAGCCTGCCACTTCTTCTTCTACAAGTCTTTTTTAGCTTACCTGGTGATATGCAAAGAGCCTACGAGAGAAGGACACGACCTGGCAGATGACATAGAGAGTGAGATAGTGAGCAAAGACAGGGGAGATAAATGGGGGAGCATGGCAGAACAGAATGGCAGCACCCCCCTCTCTCTGAGTCCTCTTTCTTTAATTCTGCGCCACATCCTGCCCCTCGTGCAGGATGAGTAAGTCTAGAGTAAGTCTAGTCCAACCCTGCTCCATCCCACAGGAATCACCACTGCTGGTGTGTGCAGTGAGGAAAGATTAATGTGAACTTTCAGAGCTGGGTCATCTGTAGGCACTTTGGAGGAAAAAAGAACTATCAGTGTGGTTCCAAGCCACACAACCATTTACTCCCAGACAAAGATGAAGCAGCATTTCTCTTCCCCACCTCCTTGTTGCTCTGTAGCACCAATGACAAGGGCTCACCCCTTCTCTCTGCTTCCCTCCCCCATTCCAGAAGGTGGAAAAACTCCCAGCATCATACTCTCTCCGGGAAACTGCTGCTTGGGTTGAGCCCTCTTCAAAAAAAAGACTATCATGTTTGCTCTGCTGGGCTCTGCAATGCATAACAGAGTCTGCATTGCAGTCTCAAACTGCAATCCAGCACCATCTGGCCCTTCCACTTGCAGCACTGCATCACTCCAGGGAGCCTGTTCTTCGGGGGGGATCAGAGAGTGCCTGGCTGGGCTGTCCCCTGGGACCTGTGACAGCCAGCAAAAGGGCAAAACTCCCCACCGGTTTGTGTTACGAGGCTGAGACTAGAAATGGCTGCTCAGTGCAACTGGATGAGAAATCAGACAGGGAAAGGGCACTGATTTGCTTTCTTTTCATTATTTTTTAAAACAAATTCAGTACAATCAACTGCAAATACACTTAAATCCTCTAAAACCATGTTATGGAAAGGAAGTCAAGGAGCAGAGACTCCAACTCAGAATCACAGAATCACAGAATCACAGAATCTTCTAGGTTGGAAGGGACCTTCAAGATCATCTTGTCCAACCGTCAACCTAACTGACAAAAATAGACACCCACACACCAAACAAGGAGCATCATCACTAAACCAGACCTCCCAGCACTACATCAACCCGGCTTTTGAACACCTCCAGGGATGGGGCCTCAACCACCTCCCTGGGCAGCCCATTCCAATGGCTGAGAACCCTTTCAGGGAAAAAATTTTTCCTAATATCCAGCCTGAACCTCCCCTGGCACAACTTGAGGCCATTTCCTCTCGTCCTGTCGCCTGTTCCTTGGGAGAAGAGACCGACCCCCACCTCTCTACACCCTCCTTTCAGGGAGTTGTAGAGAGCAAGAAGGTCTCCCCTCAGCCTCCTCTTCTCCAGGCTGAATAACCCCATCTCCCTCAGCCTCTCCTCATAAGACTTATTCCCTCACGGAGCCCTGCACTGCTGTGGCTACGTGTAAACCTGTATGAAGGAGTTACTTTGACAACAAACAGCCAAAGCCACCAAGTCGCCTTTCCTGAGCGTTGTGGGCTGAGAGGACAGAGAAGCAATGCAGGCAAGGGACAAGACAACTGACCTGGAGATATTTCATTGCTCTGCTCAGCCTCTGACTTACTGAGTCACACTGGGAAAGACACTTGGGCTTTATTTATCTCCATCTCTCTATGCACGTCCTGCCTGTGCCGTGGAGCAAATTAACCTAGTAGTGAATTCTTTGGGGCTGTAGCCATCTCTCCCTCTACGTCTGTACAGCACCTTGCACAATGTCATCCCAAACCTCAGCAAGGCATTACGCTCCGCTGTACGGGAAGCATTCACAAATTATACCACCACAAAGATGAAGCCTGAAATTTGTAAAGTATGCCCCAATGCTCTCCCTCTGAGCCCGCGACGCTGGGAGGAGGAAACGGTTCAGCTCTGTCATGAATTAGTGTTGTGACAGCTCGGTGCAATCTAGCCATGACTTGCATGGCTGCTTTCCCTTCACATTCCCAGGAGCACACTCTGCATTAGATCATGCTCTGCATCAGGCTCTGCTCCAAAGGAGAGCAGAAAGTACAAGGGAGGAAGATGAAATTGCCTTGACCAGCTTTCCTTGTCCTGAAAATATGCTCCTGACATGTGGAGAAAGCTGCAGGGAGCTTTCTCTCTGCTTTGGAGAGCACGGAGACAGGAAAAAATAACTCATTTTCAAGCTACTTGTAAGGTTGTGGCTTCGCTTCCATTGGGCCTGACAACTCACCCTGCGTATTGCAGCTCCCCTGGGAACAGCACAGGGGCCAGGGGTAGTTGGGGCTCTTGCTTTTCACCAGGCCTTTATGTCTTTGAACTAATTATTTCCATTGGGCCTCACAACTCGCCCTGCGTATTGCAGCTCCCCTGGGAACAGCACAGGGGCCAGGGGTAGTTGGGGCTCTTGCTTTTCACCAGGCCTTTATGTCTTTGAACAAACTATTTGTCCGCAGATTGCTCTTTTCTCCTCTTCCCCTTAACATAGTGTCAGAGAATTTAGAAAGCAAGAAGTTTATAAGCATCACCAAACCGTTTATTCAAGAGATAAGCATGTAAAAGAAGGTGATGCTTGGGTAAACAAATGCCACAGGGTCTGTGAAGAAGCTCTCTCTGAGCTGTTTCTGGACCTTCCGGGGCTCTGAGAGGGCAAGCCCTCGCTGCCTGGCTACGTGCTACCCTCACAGGCACCTCTATAACTACATGCTTCCTGCAGGAGGTCCACCTGGACTTACTGTCCTCCCAGCCCACACATCATCTCCACAGATTATATATCTTAGGATCGTGAAGCAAATAGCACAGTCCCAAGTGACTAAGTAACAATATGCTGAAGGCCCTCTGGGGAACCTGCTAAAAGCAAAGCATTAGACTCAAGACACGATTCTGTAGCATTCACACTGACATAACGTAGGAGAACGTGCATCCAAAGAAAGCACTTTTGGGTAACGCCGGCGTACAAGGAGAAAAGATTTAGGATAAAAGTGCAGGTTGTGCTCACCTCCTCCCACTGGTGGATGTAGCGGATGAGGCGGGAGAGCCGCAGCAGGCGCAGGAGGCTGAGGATCTTAGTGAAGCGCACGATGCGCAGCGCCCGGGCTGTCTTGTACACCTCCGAGTCAATGCGGGTCTCAACAATCAGGAAGATATAGTCCACCGGGATGGAGGAGATAAAATCCACCACAAACCAGCTCTTCAGGTATTTCATCTTGATCCTCTGTGGGTCTAGGATGATCTCCGTGTTGTCCTCCACCACAATGCCTGTTCGGAAGTTGAGGACAAGGTCGATAAGGAAGAACGTGTCCGAAACCACATTGAAGACAATCCACGGGGTGGTGTTTTCATCCTTGAAGAAGGTGATGCCCACAGGGATGATGATCAGGTTCCCTACCATCAGGAGCAGCATGGTCAAATCCCAATAAAACCTGGACAGCAAGACAGAGACATGTGAGATCAGCTACAGAGTGGGAGATCAGGGAACCCAGGTCAATAGAGCTAATGTGCTTTATACATCTCTACTGTCGTTCATTCCCTACACTCCGCTAATCTGCCTGAAGTGCCCAAGGTGCTAATTAAGTACTTAATATCATAGGAACACTCATCATCTGGCTTAGAGGGTTCAGAAAGGAATTGAGTGCATGGCTGGACATGTCCACTTGAAAACTTCGACTGGGACTTCAGAGCCACTGACATATTTGCAGTGACTAGGACTAGTTAGGTGAAGAGAGAGGGAGAACAAATATTTGGGAGTCCTCAGAGTTCATATGCCCATAAAGCCATTTGGGGTTAAAACCATCAGGCTCACTCCTACTGCCTGATCCTTCTTCAGAGGCAGGTAGCACTGACAGCACTGGGATGGGGATGGAACTGGAGAGCGGGCTGTGATGGTCAGTTTTGATTTCTTGCTGAGTCAAGCTCACTCCGAGCCTGAATTTTAGGAGTTCAGGACTGCCTGGAAATACCTATTTCATTTCTAAAATAAGAAACAACAACATTTAACTACCGTTCCATGAAGCATAGTCTCCAAGAAGCTTATCTTCACTCTAGTGGCAAGTCAGTATTACCCAGTGGGCCTTACAGCAACCTTCAGTTTTGGTTTTAAAGGCACACACAGTCTGAGTATATTTCCTGGGCCTTACAGCAACCTTCAGTTTTGGTTTTGAAGGCGCACCAGTCTGAGTCTATTTCCCAATTTACTTGTTTGGGATTTTTAAGATTTTCCTCAGGTTATTAGTGTAAAAGATACCTGTTTCAACACCTGAAGGGTGCCTATAGAAGAGCTGGAGAAGGACTCTTTGCCAGGAAGTGTAGTGATAGGACAAGGGGAAACAGTTTTAAATTGGAAGAAAAAAGATTAAGATTAGGTATCAGGAAGAAATTTTTTACTCTGAGGGTGGTGAGACACTGGAACAGGTTGCCCAGGGAAGTTGTGGCTGCCCCATCCCTGGAGGGGTTCAAGGCCAGGCTGGATGGGGCCTTGAGCAACCTGGTCTGGTGGGAGGTGTCCCTGCCCAGGGCAGGGGGGTTGGAACTCGATGATCTTTGAGGTCCCTTCCAACCCAAACCATTCTATGATTCTATGATTCTAAGATATAAAATCACACAGTGTTGCCATATCGCACCCAGAGTGAGGACTAAAAACTTCCTGGGGCTCATACTTTGTGGAGGAGTCTCACAAAGAAACCCCACTGCCCCACACAACACTACTCTGGTCCCCACTGCCCCACAGCACTGCTCTGGTCCCCACCAAAGGTGTCACATGCAGAGATGCCAACGTACTGTGGTTTCCCATCGCCAAGATTCCATCAGCTCTACACTGTACACTACAGGGCGGCTCTTATGATATTGTGAAATATCATAAATAACTTGTATGAAGATGCATTTGTCAGAGCAAATGAGCAAAGTCACACAGAGCAACCCGATTATGGGGTTTAGTCACTTAAACCTGAGGATGCAACACTCAGAAAGCTGCAGTGGCTCTTCCAGTCAGTCACATAAATTAGTAGGGTGTTTATATTATTATTATTAAGTACAAAATAAGCCAAACTCCCTAGACCATAAAAAGGCGACAGCAAGTTAACACAAAGGAGAGAATTGAGCCTTCCTTTAAACCAATCATCTTGATAGCAGTGAAGTCAACAGAGTGACTCTGGATTTACCATGATGTGAAGAAGGCAACTGTTGGGTTTGCTGAAGTGCTGCTCATCTCTCTGTCTGACACATTACAGTCAAAATCACTGAAATGTTTGAGATGAAACAGATTAGCCTCAAAGATCCTCAAAATCCAGCTTTGGTAAGAGTTGTTCAGCTGAAGCCTGGACCTTGGATGAGGCTGAGCTGGTGCAGAAGAGCATCACTACAGTGAGGCAACTACGCCGAATTGTTAAACTTCAGCAGGAAAATAAAAAGGGCAAAATAGGCTTTAAAAGCCTTCTCTGTATAGATTCTCTCTCCCTATTAAGAACATAACACTTTAAAGCACCTAAAAGCATATTTAAGATTCCAGCTACAGACAGGGTCACAAACCAGTAATTCTCAGAAACATTCAGCAGAGGCTGCCGGGAGCTGACTTCAGTGTGAGCAAAGTTATCCACTAACGAGGTTTCTAAAAATTGTCATCAGCTATCTCTTTCTTGCTCTCAAGGTGCCGTGCCCCTGCAGGCAAGGTAGCACTTAGTATAAAAGTACAGTTGGTGCTGGTAGACACTCAGCAAGGAGATTTGGCCATGTGCTCCTAAGAGCAAGGCCGTGTCCCACAGTAATATGCATTAATACTGTATAAATCCATGTTGCGGTCTTCCTTATTAAGGGCCTGAAATGATGCTGCAGCTTTCCTAGTCAATTAATCTAAATAATCGCTCAATAGCAGGAAGTCTGGAAGCAGTGTCTATATTATTACTGAAAATAAATAACCTCCCAGCCATCTTTAATTTGCCTTGGGGGATACAGAAGGAGATATGCACAAAGAAAATGATTTTTCCCAAGTTTCAAATGACTGGCACGAGACAGACACGGCCAGACATGCCGAGATGTACAGGTGAGCGGCTTTCTTCAGAGATCTTTGGATTTTTCTACACTGGCTGGGGATTTCAGTCCTTAGCAGGAACTGGGGACGATGACACCAGTGGCTAGGACGGCTCACAGTTTAAGTAAGGTATTTTCCACACACACAACCCCAGTAAAATGCTTTCTGCCTGACTGCAGCCCTTCCTGCTACCCCAGTCTCTTCTACTCAGGCCTGGTTATACCACGGCCAGCTGTCCTGCATCTCCATTTACAGCATTTCTTGCTAGTCCAGTTCTATGATCTTCAAACTCAGCTGACACATGCTCTGCTAGTCCCAGTCTGCTATTACTGCTTAATCGTCTACAGAGAACCGTGGCTTGCAATGTGGACAAGCAAAGATGAAGTGGTAAAATTCATTGCCACGTGTTTCTTAAAGCACATTTCTCCTCAAGGGTGTACTAGTGACTTGAGATTATTGTCACAGGCTCCCATCAGCTCTGACCTTTAAAGCCATCACTTACAAAACACAGAAGGTAAACTTCCATATCCAGTGCACCCCTGCTAATAAAAAGGTATCCAGGGTGTCAGGGAGGAGATAACCTTTTGACTCCTGAAGGAAGCAGAAAAAGCTGAAAACCACCACGAATTTGGTCTGCACACCAATTCCAGCACAGGGAATTCACCTGCCTTTACAAGGGAAACTGCCTGGAAGTTAAAATTTAACTCTTAAGATTCCACAGCTCCCGCACATTGTAATTTTAGGCGTATAGGATGTATGATCTGGCCAGGGGGGCATCACTGGATCTAGAGGGAATAGCCTCTCAGGGCCCACAACACCTCAGAGGTCTAATATCATCCATGTGTCATTTTGTATTTACACCGAGGAACATCTTTTCTTTCCCTGTAAATTATTGGCCAGAATGACTAACGGTGCATGTGATGTATGTAAGGGCAAGCACCAGCTATTAATAACACATGTTTTCTGTATTTCTGGTGTTCCTTTCACCCAGGGATTCCACAGAGCTGACAGTGATGAAATTGCTCTGCTGCACCCATGAGAGGCAGATAGAGTTATTAGGCCTGTCTTGCAGAGAGAGAAGCCGCGCGGCAAAATTAAGAGAATGGGATTTGTCCACGGAAGTCTGAGGCTAAATAAGGGTTAGGACCTGAATTTGATTCTTGAGTCTTAACAAGATCTGAAGCTATTCATATGGCTTGAAAAAGAGTTTAACAGAGCCGCATCTCATGGACATCTTCCTCTGATAGCCTGTCCTCTTCTCACTTCTCTTCCTGTCTTTAAAAGCCTACATAAAAAATTAATAACTAGGAATGCATTGTTTTATTATAGTTGACTCAGTGCGACCGCTCACGGCACAGGGACCAGCAGCACTACGTAAGCCAGATGTCTTGTTCAAACAGACTGGGTTTTTATACTACATCCTACTCTGTGCACGCTGCTTACATCTGAAAATCACATCTTAACATGCACCGCTGCCTCCAAGCTTTTAATTCCTAGTATATTATTTAGTTGCAACAGAATGTGCCTGAGAATTAGGGTGGCAAAGACACTTCAAGCATATACACTCCTTGAGCACTGTCGGTCTCGCTGTGTTGATTTGACAGCGTGTACACTTTGTAGGTATTAGTTTGTGGGTTTTGACCAGGAAGTTAGATCATCTTTCCCTTCCGTCCAGTTCATCATGTAACAGCAGGCTGGGGATATTGCTTTCGGATGTCATTTTTGAAATTAAATAAACCTTGATTTTTCAAAACTCTTCCATGATGCAGCGTAACCAATGACAGTGCGTGAGCTCAAGAAGGATTTCACTGAATTTCACTGAATTTTTTAGAGTTGGAAGGGACCATAGAGATCATCTAGTCCAACTCCCCTGCTGAAGCAGGATTGCCTAGAGCTTGTCAGAGCATGTTACTCAGGAGCATCCAAGCGGGATTTGGAAAATCTCCAAGGAAGGGGACTCCACGCCCTCCCTGGGCAGCCTGTTCCAGGGCTCTGTCACCCTCACCGTGAAGAAGTTTCTCCTCATATTTGAGTGGAACCTCTTCTGTTCCAACTTGTGCCCGTTGCCCCTCGTCCTCTCACTGGGAACCACTGAAAAGAGTCTGGCTCCCTCCTCCTTCAACCCTCCCTTGAGATACTTGTAGTAGGATTGGGACCCACTGGAGAGAAAATAGTGAATTGCAGAGGTTTTTCCACTCTGCCAGTCCAGCATTCAAAGCCTGCCCCTGAGCAGGGCACATTAGTGGCCTTCACTTCTGTTCTTGCTCTGTAGTGTTTGCCCTGTCAAGAGAAAATAGACTTGAGCGACCTCACTTCTGAATTAACAAAGCTTTTTGGATGTTTTCAGCCTCTGCTGAAAGGCGGCCAGCTCTGGGTTGACCTGATGAGCTGCCTGAAAGTGCACAGAAAGGAAGCAAAAAATCAAAATGCATCTAAAGGAAAATGCCAGGGAGGCAGGATATTCCCACCAGCGATGGAATTCAGCTCAGACACCGTGGCCAACCTTCCTAACCTTGCAGGAACAACTCCTTAATGAACACATCTTGCTAAAACCAAACCCAAAGACAAATCCAATTGCTCTACCAAGCCCAGGCAGGAGCCCTGGCTCGGTGCTGACTCAAGAAACAGAGTGCCACCTACTGAGTCACAAATGACATCTCCATCCTCAGCTTCGCATGGGGAGAAATTGTGACATTATTCCTTTAAAAAGCCAATGAAAATCTGCCCTTTTCTGCAGAGTGGCAGCTCCCTTCCCCCTCTCTGGATTGCAGGTTGAATTAGACACTGCTGTGCTCACCAGCATCTATCCTGCCAAGGAAAGAGGTCGCGCTTTAATTCCCAGGAGTGTTGGTTGGGCTAGAAATAGAAATTATCTTTTGTAAAGAGCATTAGTGGATGGTAGTGAGGCTGGTGGGAGGAAAGTTTACTCCAGAAAGAGGCCCTTCCCATAGGTATCTGAACACAGAGGAGAGTGAAAAAGCAGGAGGAGATCCTTCCCTGTCTTTGGAAGCGTTACTTCTCCCAGATATGAGGGGGCGTATTTCTACTGGAGAGTTACAAACTTTGTATTATTCACAGAGATAATAGGAGGAACATGGTGATTCATTGCTCCTAAACACACTAAAGGACACTTAACCAGCTACTGAGTCCAAGAATTCACTTGCTAAAAGAGTTCATTTATTTATAGGGAATTATTCAAATACCTGTGCTCTTGAAAACCTCTTTGAAATGAATACCCACCAAAAAAAAAAGAGTCAAATGACTTACAAAAACATTCTGTGGGCTATATGATTGGAAATGATTAGGGGGACCTAGCTAAAGAATAAGACAAACAGTTTTAATTCCTTCTGACCAATCTATGCAAATAATATGTATCCTCTGCCATCCTGAATAAAACCCCTGAGAGCACTGGTAATTAGCCATGCGTTATGACAGCGCGAGGAAAAGAGCTCTGCTGTGTCCCAGCCTCCTCCCCAATTCCCTGGCTGCTGCTTTGGGAGCACTGCCTGCTTCTCCGTCAGCCAGGGTCGTCCCTGCCTGCTACCAAACATGGGCTGCACCAAATTCATCTCCACTGGGGGAATCACAGAATCACAGAATCGTAGTGGTTGGAAGGGACCTCAGAGATCATCGAGTCCAACCACCCAAAAAAAAAAAAAAAAAAAAAAAAACAAAAAACCATGAAATAAATGGTTGTCCATTCTTTTTGTATCCCACACAACACCCCACCACAAACCAGTAATCTTGGGCACTAGAGCATGCCCTGAAGAACCATGTCTACACGTTTCTTAAATACCTCCAGAGATGGTGACTCCACCACCTCCCTGGGCAGCCCATTCCAATCCTGGATAACCCTTTCAGTAAAGAAATGTTTCCTAATATCCAACCTGAACTTCCCCTGGCGCAACTTGAAGCCATTCCCCCTTGTCCTGGCCTCTGTAACTTGGAAGAAGAGACCGACCCCCGTCTCTCTACACCCTCCTTTCAGGTACTTGTACAGAGCGATAAGGTCTCCCCTCAGTCTCCTCTTCCCCAGAGAAAACAGAGAAAATAAAGGATGGAGATCCACCATTCAGGGTTACATCCCAACTACCTGCACCTATGGCCCTATGGAAGATGTTCTGCCTGTCTCCTCATGGTGACAGTAAGGAGGCAGGGCTGGGAGCTCTGTACGGCTGGTACCCTGAGCTAGTCATCTTTCTTCTGGACTTCGATGCCGTAGTCATCATGACGCCTCAGCTGGGTACCAGAGGTACCAGGGAGTTATCTGAGGTGGGTCCAATTCCACACGTGACTAACTTTCCTATCAAGAGCAAAAGGACTATTGGCACGTGATGAATTTGAAACACTCGCACAAGCAGGTGTAGGAGTAGGGGGTATCTCACAGTGCTGCCTCCATCACAAACCAGGTGTGTGATAAGACCACTTTGCATCCAGATCTCCTAAAACTCATGTGTTGTCTTCAACAAAACTTTCTTTGAACGCAACTGTCGGTTTGCCTTGAGGCATGCTATTTTTGAAGCTCCGTATTTAGCCTTTCACTTCCATTATCTCCAGTCTACACTATTGCTCACCTGATCCCCCCTGAACAGTGCAGGATTCCATACTGTGTTTTGAATTTAACACATATGCTCATATTATTACCTTAAAATATAATTGCATGGGTTTGGGTGAGTGGAAAATTAAGAAAGCTTAGGTAATACTTGAAAATGGCATTTGGAGGCCAAGCTTTTCATTGCTTCTCTAGCATCAGTGTTTAAATCTAATGCTATGTTAAAATACTTGAAAATGGCATTTGGAGGCCAAGCAAGGCAGCGTGTTAGCTTTTCATTGCTTCTCTAGCATCAGTTTTTAAATCTAACACTGTTAGTGAACAAGAATCAACACCCTGCATTTTTCAAAGTAATGCCCATACATTAATTAAATGCCCACAGTTAAAATTAAAGTGAACAAGAATCAACACCCTGCATTTTTCAAAGTAATGCCCATACATTAATTAAATGCCCACAGTTAAAATTAAGAAGGTATTATCCTATATTACAAATAGATAGACTATGAGATACTAAGGACTTAAGTAACTTACTCCGAGGTAGAACTACTATCCTGAAAATATGGTTGCCTAGTTTCAGAAGAGGTTTCCAGTCATCTTATATACTGTAATTTGATCAGTAGCAGCAAAGGGGAAATTTCCTTTCTTTTCCATTGTACAAATATAAATATACACATTACTTAGCGATATTTTTACTCCAGCTATAATACCTGACAATTTGCAAACAACACATTTGAGGCACTGATGCATTTAATCAATTAGAACATAGTACATTGTGAATTATGCCCTTTCTTTAACTTACGAAACACAACACATTATATCAATATGTGTTAGCTTAAATTATTAGTTCTTTGATAGCACGTACAATACACCCACTCGACTGTCAGGCTTCTTAAAGAGATGAAGATTTGCGTGACGGGGATTTTTACAGGAGAATTCAAAAGAATGGAGAACTGGTAGAGCAGACCTCATGTTGAAGGCAATCTACCAGGGAATGTGTTTGTTTGAACTACGGAGCAGCTCAATGCTCTGAACAAACACAGAGTTTGGCAGCTGTTGGCACAGCCCCTCTGCCAGGGCGGTCAGAGCAGACCACACATGGCACCGTGGTGGGTAGTCCCCCCGGATGAGCCCCAGCTCTTATTGCCATGGCTATAGAAGTCTTGGATCTTGTATTTCATTTCAGGTCAAAACCAACACAATGAGCTCATTACCAGGGGAGTTGCCTTTTTTTTATCAAGTATTAGCTAAGGAGAAATGGCAAAGCCTTTGCCTTGTGTGGGCTTTGGCCTCTGCAGGGAGGAAGAACGTGCCAAATGCCAGGACCACCAAGGAAATCTCCCCTCTGTAGCTCTTCTGGAAAGCTGGGATGCTCAGCGCTGCCTACCAGAGCTGCGAGCAGAGCCACCAAGAAACTGGTGGTGATTGCCCCACAAAAAGTAGATTTATCAAGGTAGAGACATTTCTATGGCCTCCATCCAGCCAGTTTAAAACAGGCTTTGTGACTCAGCCAAGGCAGACAGTCCTGACGCTCGGTGACTTGGTTGGAACTTCCTTCTGTTTCCTGTTTTTCTGTCTCAGAAACGCCAAGCACTTTGTATTATCTTTGCACTGAAGCGCACCAGTCATGAAGCAAAACCACATGAAAGAAAAGCATTGTTCAAGCACGTCAAAAAAATCATGAAGCAAAACCACATGAAAGAAAAGCACGTCAAAAAAAGAAAAAGGACCCTTATCCCAAAGAGCTGCTGACACCCCTTCACATAAGGGTATTGAACTTTTCGCTCAGATTAGGGAAGCTGGTGATAGTATTGAAGTGACTTGGCCGGGACAACAGCCCTCTGACCACTCGATAGCGCTATCTTCCACTCAAGTTCCTCCCAATGCCGTAGGGTGAATGTGAACTCCACAGCAAGGGCTATCACTGAGCTCAGCTTCATGGAGACTGAGCAAACCTTGTGGGGTGTCATTTTGTCACAGCCCAAGGCATGTCAGGAGAGAGGAGCTCACAGAGGCTACAGCGCTGCTGCCCGGCTTGAACATCTCCTGGGATAACTGGAGTTCTGGACATCTAAAGTCACCATCTACCACCGAACCCTGCAGTGTTCTTAATAGAAATGGTGTAAGCATTTTCAAGAGTTTTATGTGTAATCTGCCATTTGATAAATGCAAATGTATTGGAACTCTCACACCTAGTCCTTGGTCGGCAGGCACACTCTATCACACAGAAACAATGTGTTCCTGCACTTCATTTCCAATAACGCTGGAACATAAATGTGTCAAAAGAATAAGAAAAATCATGGTGGATTCTGCACGAAGTAGTCAATTGACCATTCTCCTCAACTCCTGCTACGTTCCTGCCTGCAGGTATCATCCTGACAAATTAAACCATATCTTAAACCTATACTTAGAACCCAATCTTCCAAGAAAGGTAAAAGTAAACAAGATTTCATTTCCCCTTTTGGGGAAACAGAGATAGCCGCAAGAGATTTAGTTTGTTCTAGCTCTAAATTTGGAGGATAGAGGCCAATAGAGCACACATCCCATTTCCGACTGAAAACAGCATTAGCAATATTTTTTCACTTGCCTGGAACACAGCTACTACCAGCTCATGGAGAATTCCTCTGTAACAAGCTGCAAAAGCAGTGACATTTTTGTGGGTACTATCTGTAGGAAAGCTTATTCCCTTTTTGAAGGTCCAAAATAAGAATATTGACACACTGAACCTAGAAAATTTATTGTTGTTTTCATAGCCCCACTGAGGTGATTGAAGCTATCAACTGTTCTACAGTGGAAACTGATTGCAGCAGTGGCTGGAGACACCATCGGGAGCATAATATGGTACAGATTCAGAGGGAGATTTACAAGCACAAGTTTTCTCTAGAAGGAAACCAGGTCAGTGCAACCACTGGCAAACCAAGCTCTAACCTGTCTGGATGGACTCCTCTCCCTACTGGTGGCTCGTCAGAGCATTCCAGGCGAGGGAAGGTATAGACAGACTGCACCCAGGTGCTGGTGGTCTGGGATTACCCCCTCCCCAGCCACAACACTGCATAAGAAGTGTTCCACTCCACGGCTGTGTCATGAGATGTCATCAGAAGGAACCTGCAACGCCACATCCTCCCAGAGTTAAAGAACTAAGAACAAGTTTCTATTTGTAGCATTTAACCAAAACTGCAGTCATGGCAGAAAGCCCAGGCCAGAGAGCTTAACCCTCTCCTCATATCCCACCCTGCTGCGCTCATAAATATGTCTTGATTTCCTCCTCCTCTGCCCCCCTCTCCACCTGAATCCCAAAGGTTTTGGAGGTGTTAGATGTGTATTGATTTCATAGAGCTCCCAGAATACATTATGGATGAGCGTGACACGCTAAGGGCTTGGCAATTCTGCATTGTTTGATCTTCCGAAATCTCTCGCTTGTATGAATATGGAAAAGTTCCTCTTTGTTTGCTGTCCATTGATCCAGGCATTGACCCTTCTCTGTGTGCATTTATCTCTGATGATTTAATAATGAAAAAGACCAATAAACTGAGGAAAGGAAGGAAGCCCCTTTAGGGGGACCTATTGCCATGGAAACGTGCCATATGTTGTTGTTGTAGAGAACGGATAGATCAATAAGGGCTGCAGCTTCCAAGTCATCATGAATATGTTGTGGAATGTGAAGGACTAAAGCCTAAAGACGTGCATAAGTTGTGACAATATGAAGTTCAGCCCTTGGCCCAGATCCAACATGCAGCATGAGTCAAATTCAAATGTTGGGCAGTCTGTTAGAAAGGTGGATCTGCACTAGGGAGTTCTGAATTGTCTCAAAAAGCAGCAATATTGGGCCAAGGGTTTGAGTTGTACCCAAGTATAGGAAGGAAAGGAACTGTATCTTATTTCAGAGTGCCCATCCTCCAGTTTCTTGGAGACAAATAGGTAGAGATTTCAAAGGCAACTTCTCTGCCCCTGATCTTTCCCCTTTACTTGCCAGAGGATTAACAGCAGCTCACACTTATAGGATTCAGTGCTTCAGGTGGAGACTTTACACCTATATAGATGGCACATATATATGTACGTATGGATATTAGTTCAGAGTAAATGGTACTGCAAGAGTGGCAGAGGACATATAACACCAACTGATGAACAGGTTCCTTCCACCAACTGTTCTCGGCAAGTTACAAGGACGACAGGCTGGATCCTTAGCTGTTTGGTACTGACACAGCTCTCTTGACAGAATATGAGTTTACGTGAGATGAGGATGTCAGCCTCACCACCAGGAGCCCAAACTTACTAAAGATAAACACTAATAGGGCAGAGAGATGACATGAGTCACATAACTAGATAAGAATCAGTTTAGAAAGTGGGGGAGAGTGGAGAGGACATCGCTCTGCTTTCTGCCAGCTGTTGTTTTGCTTTGGATTGACAAAATTCTGCCCTCACGCTCTGCAGCAGGCCACAAAGAGGGGACAAATGCGTGCAGCACACAGCTAAGTCATCTGTCAAGCTGACAGAAGGACTCCTACAGCTTGGTGTTGAATAGGAATCTCAACTCCAGTCTCCCCAAATGGAAAGTGAGGAGAAATAGAAGGTTTCTTACTACAACATCTCGGCTCTCATAGAAGGCCTGGAGACCCAGGTCTGGGTTACCCTCCGTAGCTTTTGAACCATGCACCACCAGGAGAACCACCTCCACAGCAGGTCACCAGTGGGCTTACACAGCCTTAGAAACAACTATGTCCCTAGTTTAGCTGAGTAGTTGGCCATTTACATCCAGTTTATGATGAAAGTCCAAAAAATAGATGAAAAGCTTCCTGTGCCTGAGGACAGATCAAACCTGAGCCTGACCCAGCCACGTGTTGTTCAGCCACATGAAGCCATTTACTCAATGAGAGACACCTCTGCTTGCAGGAAAAGGCACACGTGCTCTCTTATATTCCCTTGTTAACTTTTAGAGTTAGCAGGATTTATGTCTGAGGCAAGCAACAGCATCTGCCAGACTTCAACCCCTGTGCACGCTTACTCCTACCCCTCTGCGTGAGCCCTGGATATGCCAGATGGGGGAGGGAGGAAGAGTTTAATCTCTTTTCTGCTTAATGGCAGGATGGGAATCCAAAAATCTGCCAGAAAGAGGCAACAGAAAGTAGTTTGGGGTTTTCCAAAGGTCTGCTGGAATGGTCATATTGAAAGCTGTGTTAGTCTAAAGGCTCAAAACCTCCTAAACCACATGCTCACTGAGGAGAGAAAAAGCCATAGTGAAAGAACACATTCCCTGCATGTAGCTTTTATCCCTGACAAGGACACTTCACCCCACACCTTGTGATTCCATAGCACAGGGTAAGAAGACCTGGAAGAGAGAGTTCATTCCCAAGCCAAATGCCTTCTTTAACAGGTATTGCTGCTGGGTTAAAAACATTTTGGCCAATGGGGATGGCAACTCTAGTGCAAGAAGTACGGCTTCGAGTGTTAGAGGCTGAGGAAATGCCAAGGAACAATACGTACAAACCATGGATTGGGATGGATGGGGTATGTATTTTGTAGTGTTTCCAAACTTTGGCTCCTGTCAATCAGTATTACTCCCTGAGAACCAACAGCAGAACCCTGATTTACATCATTACTCTCAGCCCTGGTGGAAATGTTAACGCTGGCATCGCTGTTTCACCCAAGCTTTGGCACGAGGTGCCAGCCATAAAAGCCTCTTTCTGCGGGGAAGAGAAGATGAGGTTGGAATGGAGTAAGACACCTGAAATGCTAAGGAAGTAGTAGCTATGTGTGCTTCAGTTTCAAAAGCAGAAAATATTTTTCCTCCCCAGCTCTCCTGCCGCTAACATCAGACTCTTGTTTGCAATGACTTATGCAGGCTGGATTGGAGCACAATGAATCCTCCAAAAGACTAATGCTGCTGGGATCTTGGGGCTATTCAGGTATCCAAGACCCCGGACAAGAGATGAATCACCTTCTAAAAATGCAGCAGTTAGGTTAAAAAAAAAAAAAAAAAAGAGTCCAATTGCCTCTGATTATTTTAGGTCTCAGAAGAAACATACTGTGCTAAGGCTATGCTGATCTAAGGCATCCACGTGAACTCACTATCCCCTCCAAACATCGGCTGCTGAATTAATTACTGCATGTACTGAAAGGGTATGGAGCTCACAAGGGATTTTTTTTTTCCTTTTGACCTCAAAGCACTTTATGGCAGGTGGCTGAGTCTCAGCATCTGCCAGCTGGGGAAACTGAGGCACGGAGAAGCAGTTATTTTTTGCAGGTCTATGAGAGAAAGGAGATGAGAGGGCAGGAATCCTGCCGGTGTCTAAGGACATTCAACTCAGCTCCCACCTTAGCACTTCAGCTCCACACAAAGGCAGTTCCTTACACAAGGACCCACTGTGCTCCAAAGCCCTTTCCAGTTCTTGAGAAACTACTCTTTGGTGTCCCAGCAAACATTTCTGCATTGAAATGAGGAAACCCAACAGAAGCTTAAAGGCAGCAGGAGACTTGGGGAAAAACAAGGAGGACTCAGGGCATACTCTGAGATAGGAAAAACTCAGAAACTGGACATTTAAAATATATTCTCCCCTAGAGAGGATACTGTCAAACACACTTGCCCAAAGACGACGCTTTGCATCACCAATTATACAGAATATAAAAAATTCAATCGCCACATTCAGGACATATAAGGCCTCTTCCCTGGTGTCACTCTGGTAGGAGCTATTTTGGCTTTTCACCCTCCTGTGTGGCATGGAGAAGGCTGCACAGCCCCCCTGCACAGGAGGCCAGTCCTAGGGGGTCTGGGCATTTTCACTTCACAAGTATCTGGCTCTTGCCAAGAGTCGGGATGTTGCTGGATCTCTCCTGCTCTTCCCAGGACATGCTGCAAATTTCTGACTTTTGATCTTTTGTAAAGAGGGCATGTCTTTGGTGTGGTGAGGGTTCTCAGGGGATTCTCCTTTGTCAAAGCTCTAATCCATGTTGCAGGGTCTCAGTCACCCACCCAGTCTACTCCACCAGTTTGTTCCAGTCCAGAAACCTCGTGGAGCAAGTTGTAACTGCAGCCCCTCCTTTCCTCACCATTCCAAATCCTCGTTACAATCAACAGGACTTTGCATAATGCCTCTCCTTAAAAAATATACAAAACAAGGAAACACTGGTTGCAAAACACAGCAGCTTGCTGTAACTTTACTGTAACGTTTGGTGCTGCTCCTCCAATATAGATAGTCTTTTTCTGCCAGAGACATCCAGACAAATAGTGATGGGCACCATTAAAAAATGCTTAGCTAAATCTTTTCCAGTATGGGCTGGGCTTGGTCTGCTCTATTTAAGTCAATGGAACACAGCCATTGAGCCTTGGGGGAGCAAGTGCCAGCCCTAAATCATTTCTTTGATTAATTGTTCTTGGGAAGGAAGAATTCATTAAGCATTCTGCTCAGCAATTAGAAATAAATATATTTTTAGAATGAACAACCTGCCAGAAACAAGTTGTTTCAGAAACATATTCAGATTGATGCAGCCCATTTTCCATCAATACATGAGCAGGAGGCTCCAGCCTGCCAGCTTCCATCCTACCTGGAGGGACACTGCAGGAAAAGGGAGGACAGGCCTCTCACTTGTGCTGTCTACACAACTGAAGTTCCAATTCTGTGAGCAACCCTCTACAAAATAATGTAGTTTCTCTGTATATTAGTTTTCCAGGCATAAAATAGGAATATACATCCTTGCTATTTCAGAGAAATATTACAAAGCTATTTCTACAAACAGCTGGGACAGTGTAGATATGATAGTCATGAAAACCCACTAAATAATGAAAAAAACCCACCTGTATTTGCACTTCAGCATCAGGGCTCAGACATGCTACAAAATGAATGGGAAATCACAATCTCTTTAAAGATTTTTGGACATATGACCAATACAATATCACGGACTTCAGGTGTAACTGGAACACGCAAGTAGTTCTGTTGCCACAGTAAACAATTCCCCAAAGGACAGCGGGACGGGTACCTATTCCAAGGCAGGGATATTCAAGCACTCTCCTGCCTATTTAAGGTGTAGATTCCACTGAAAAATGAGGTGTAAGTGTAAATTTTAAATTTACCTCATCCTGTTTGAAATTTTAAATCCCCCTATTTGAAGGCAAGGACTCATCACAGAGCTCCTTCTATGTTCTTTTCAGGCTGGATATTAGGATGAGGTGTAAGTGTAAATTTTAAATTTACCTCATCCTGTTTGAAATTTTAAATCCCCCTACTTGAAGGCAGGGACTCATCACGGAGCTCCTTCTATGTCTTTTCAGGCTGGATATTAGGAAATCAGGCTGGATATTAGGAAAAATTTTTTCACTGAAAGGGTTCTCAGCCCTTGGAATGGGCTGCCCAGGGAGGTGGTTGAGGCCCCATCCCTGGAGGTGTTCAAAAGCCGGGTTGATGTAGTGCTGGGAGGTCTGGTTTAGTGATGATGCTCCTTGTTTGTTGTGTGGGTGTCTATTTTTGTCAGTGAGGTTGACGGTTGGACAAGATGATCTTTAAGGTCCCTTCCAACCTAGAAGATTCTGTGATTCTGTGATTCTTTTCCCCTTTTTGCTGAGGACAGGGGCTCTTCACACCCGAAGCCCAGAGAAGCACACGCAGCTGCAAGATGAGCAGCAGCCCTTTGCAGATGCCACCACCCTCCTCCCCAGCCTAGAAAGATGTACTTCCCATCCCGAGTCTGGAAGAAGAAACCCCAAAAAAACCTAAGCATGCTCAGGGTACTGAAAGTTACAGCCACTAAAGACTATTCCAGACATTTAAATTTTGTATCTTAAAAGAAAAGACATGTCTTATCCTTTGCTTGTGGAGCCTAGAGGCAAGACTGTTCCCTGCTCTGTTTTGGGTACCTGGGATGGCAGCAATGTCTCAATGAATTCCAGCTTTTCGAAGCAGCAACACAAGAACGCACTCTCCAAGGCCCTCTTCTCCAAAACATGAAATAGACTTGTAGTTTTTCACTTCTACACATACAGGACCCAATTTCAAGGCACTGATGTAACCTTTGATTTCAGGAGGAGGTGGGATGTGCTAGTCTATTGTATAAATTAGCTGGAAACTTGGGCACTTCAATAACGCCCGCTTACAGGATTTCTATGTTTTTCTTCTTTTTAGTTAATCTAGTCCTTCTGTTTAAGTAAGCTTAGTAGGAAGGCAAAAGCTAGGGTTTTCCTCTGTGTTCTTTCAAACTCATCCCACCAGAAATATACGTGATATGACTCAGCCCGACTGGCTGGCACTCAGGAGATCACAGGGAGGCTGAGAACCAGAAGTAGAAAGATGGGTCAGTGAGGAGGGGACCTGGAAGAAAGCTCTGCACCTCACTCCAGCCAACATCCTCAGCTCTCCCTGGCTGCAGTGGGGAACAGCGGAAGGTCTCTCACTGAAATCCAGGACAAGCAGATAGCAAATGAGCTCTGCTCTCATGTATATCCAAAACCACTTTAGTTCATTAGCTATTCAGATTGTAAATTAGGGATCTCCTTTATGAACGACATCATTGAATCAGAAATAGCTATTTTGTGGGCGAAGAGCAGAAAATTCAGTGCTGTAAAATACTTCCTCTGTAGCAAGAGAGCTAGCTCCCTACATCCTGCTTCGAAGATCCATTCCACAGACATCAAAATGTGAATGTGATCTGCTCTCTCTCACTGCGGTGCAATATTAGCAGGTCCCAGATGGTGCCAGACACAGCGCCCGTATGTGCCTCAGAGGTACATGGACAAGAGAGACAGGCCACAAGTAGCTCCCAGAAGCAGAACTGACTCCCAGTGCTACTCACGGCAGTGGGTTCTCACCAAGGAATTTGCCTCCATACATTTCCTGATAAAAACTGATTTCAAAGAAAGGATGATCTATCCTTCTGCATCCACAAGAACCCCAGCGTTGGGAGAAATCCTTTTACCCGGCACCGTAGCAAGGCTAACACTGAGGTGAGATGCAGCAGTTGGGCAGCACACAGCAGAACACACAGCTCCTGCTTCAGGGCAGGTAGGAATAAAGCTGAAGCACAGCATTGAAACTGTCCTGAAACGTCTCGCAGCGTTAGCGGGCTGCCCGTAAGGGCTAGTAGTCTCTTCTGTCAACAGCCACGGATTTGGAAAGGTCAGGGTAGTTTATATTTGTACAAAACTATGAATTTGGATTATCCTCCCTTCCGCTTTCTGAGCTAGGCAGGACGATACATTTTCCTTTGAAAAAGAAGTTTTCAAAGAGCTTGTGAAGAATTTTCTCACAGAATCACAGAATCACAGAATTGTGGTGGTTGGAAGGGACCTCAGAGATCATCGAGTCCAACCACAAAAAAAAAACCCCAAAAAACAAAAAAACCACACCACCCACCACCTAAACACACAACAACAACCAAACCAAAAAACCATCACCCACCCACTCAGCAGCCCACCACAAACCAGTAATCTTGGGCACTAGAGCATGCCCTGAAGAAACATGTCTACATGTTTCTTAAATACCTCCAGGGATGGTGACTCCACCACCTCCCTGGGCAGCCCATTCCAATGCTGGATAACCCTTTCAGTAAAGAAATGTTTCCTAATATCCAACCTGAACTTCCCCTGGGGCAACTTGAAGCCATTACCCCTTGTCCTATCATCTGTAACTTGGAAGAAGAGACCGACCCCCGTCTCTCTACACCCTCCTTTCAGGTACTTGTACAGAGCAATAAGGTCTCCCCTCAGTCTCCTCTTCCCCAGACTGAACACCCCCAGCTCCCTCAGCCTCTCCTCGTAAGACTTGTGCTCCAGACCCCTCACCAGCTTCATTGCCCTTCTCTGGACCCGCTCCAGCACCTCAATGTCCCTCTTGTGGTAGGGGGCCCAAAACTGGACACAGTACTCGAGGTGGGGTCTCACCAGTGCCCAGTACAGGGGGATGATCACTTCTCGGGCCCTACTCGCCACGCTGTTCCTGATACAGGCCAGGATTCTCCCCTGCTCTCGTGCCCAGCTGGAAGAAAGCAATGCTCCACCTCAGACCATTACAACCGGAGCTATAGCCAACTATCTGTCCTTTTCCCTAACTGGGAAAGCTCAGATCTCAGTGGCCAAGCCTGGAGTAGGCACAAGTTTCCACTTACCTGTCCTTATTTGAAAGAGCTGCTTTTTCCCCTAAAAAACCTCAGCCACAAGGATGTGTACAGAAAGCAAGGCCTAAAGCTTATTCGTGGGCCAAGCTGAGGAAATGTGAATGACTAACGTCAAGGCATCTTGTTCAGCTCTTTCACAGCTTGTCTCTGCACATCTTATCTAAGAAGCCTGGAAAGAAAGGCTGATGGCCTGCCATTACTGAGAAAATGTGTGTGTGATGATTACACTAGAGGAAGTGTTTAAGAACAGCTCAGCCTCGTGAAAATAATACCCTCTAACAGCTGCCAAGTCCCAGAGGGGTTGCATCTCCTGACTCCCCAAGTCAGGCACGACTTGTGTACATCAGTGTCTCCAACAGCTACGCTCACGGACAGGCATCGCCTTCCATCTCTACGGACAAGCCAACACCTCTGTCCTTTCCTATTCACCACGGGGGGCTCTGCCCTGCAAAGGGGGCTGTGCCCATTGCAGGGATTGAGCTTGGGAGAAATTTCACCACTTTTTTTATTTTTTTTTTTCCCCCTGCTTTTAAATTTCAGCTCTGGGAAAGAAAGGACTGGAAAGATACCTGAGGTGTTTTACGGTGGGAGGTAGGGGAGGTCTGGGTGTGGGAATCACCATCCTGTGGTACCAGGGAGAGGGCTCTTTGCACAGATGTTTGATGTGCTCGGCTCCGTTTTACGCTCCTCACATCCCCATCATTCACGAGGTGCTGTATTATTAGATGCACCCCCGATGTTATGTATTAATTCCCCAAGCAGACTCATTCACACACACATAACACATCCACCCACACGCAGTAATGGTTAGACAGACACAAAGCCATCCAGCAGCCAATTATTTGGGGTGGGAACAGCTTGCATTAGCTCATGATGAAGCTTAGCCTTAATTCTACTGAGCTAGAGAGGCTGGGAGCTGTGCGTTGCTCTCCTGACTGACTGCGGATCTCAGAGCAGGGCAGATGATGTCAAGGCAAATCTTTTTTTGTCTGCAGTGCAGATTTTGCTGTGTGAATTTACTTGCAGATGAGGCTTCCAGATCCCCTGTTCAAAAGCAGGAGCCCTGGGCCATACCCACATCTGCCACCATTAGCCTAAATTCTTGTTTGTGCCACAAAAAGAACACACAAACAGCAGAACTGCCCTTGTTTGGAAGACTACGCTTTGGCCCAGCTTTCAATTGATGTATGTAGACAACAAGAAGTCAGAGGAATTCAGCCCAGGGTGATGGATGAGGGGTGGGTGAGAGAGGAGTGTCTGTGGTGCAGAGAGACAGGAGAGGAGCCCAGTCATAATGAGAATACACCAAGAGAAGCTCTGAACAAGGCAATTTGACACGAGGTTTTTCAAAACTGATTACCAGAAACTTTCCAAACGCTGTCAGGGTTGAGCCAACAGTCACTGCCAAATCTGGAATTTGATTTAAGTTTGATTTAAGTATGTCTTTGACCCAGGCATTTGTTCCAACTCCCCACCGTGGAACAAACAAGCCTAGTTGCTCTCTAACCACAGCATCCACAGGGTATCACCTTAACCACGACTGGCAGGAGCTGAAGCACCTTGTGTTTGCACTAAAAGCCAAGAGTCACAACAGATTATCAGAAAGATTCAAGAGTCAGTGAGCTTACGGGGTGCTTTCTAAAGGTGCCACACCACAGAAAAGGACAGACATCTTGCCAGCTCCTGTGCCAGACCTCTTGTTCAGGAGTATTTCCCAAAGTCAAGAAGCTGCATATTCCCAAAGCAAAGGGTAGCACACCTTGCGATACACGTGACCGGTGAGGAAAAGATGGAACAGTTTCTTTTTAGAGCATCTCCAAACCCCATGCAGGGACTGCACAATTCTCATTTATGGACACAAAAGGTAAAATTCATCTTGTCTCTCCCTTTTCTGTCTTTTTCCAGCCTAGTTCTAAATGTGCCACACAATACAGCACCATCCATGGAACTGCACAGGTGTTGGTAACTAGTTTCCTTATTAAGACAAAGGATCCAATTATTCAGAAATCCCCTAACAGTACATGGATCTACTCATTTGTGTGGCCCTAACAAAAGATGGACAAGAAATATAACCAAATTTACAGCAGTACACAGAAAAAGATAATCCTGAAGAAATTCTCATGGAACTGCCTTGTAGGTATTAACAAGACCCTTGATGACATCTACTCTGGTGTCTTCTGTGATATTAAAATATTTGAGAGTCCTACAGCATCTTCCAAGGCCCCTGGCAGTATCATCACCCCCTTTTCAAAGTGAGAACTGAAGACACAGGGTATTCTGTTCAGGATGGCTCACAGGGTCAAAATTAGGTGCCTGATCTGCCTTCTATCTGTTTATGGCTACCTGTTATGATTCCAAGAGTATCTGCACCTAAATCAGCACAGGAGAACATTACAAATGGTTTGTATAGGCATCAAGGAGGAACAGACCATGATCTGTGCTCTAGACTGGTCCTTTCTCCTGTCCTCCCCACAATTCACAGAAAACCAGGGGTGAATAAAATATTCCTCTTGTTATTAATAGAAGTGGAACTTGGACACACATTAGTGCTTTAAAGCAAAGGGGGCAAGATCAAGCATGAAGAAGTCGTGCTTAATGAAAGCAGGTTTGCTATTGTTAAAAAAGCTGCACAGCATCAATCATCCTTATCATTTCTGTTATCACTTGGACTGTTGGGAGAGCTAGTCCAAATCCTGCCACCACCAGGAAGCGTCTGGAGAGCTGCCTGGCAGAAAAGGACCTGGGGGTGTTGGTCGACTGTCGGCTGAACAGGAGCCAGCAGTGTGCCCAGGTGGCCAAGAAGGCCACCAGCATCCTGGCCTGTGTCAGGAGCAGCGTGGGGAGTAGGGCCTGAGAGGTGATTGTCCCCCTGTACTGGGCACTGGTGAGGCCTCACCTTGAGTACTGTGTCCAGTTTTGGGCCCCCCACCATAAAAAAGACATCGAGGTGCTGGAGCGGGTCCAGAGAAGGGCGACAAAGCTGGTGAGGGGTCTGGAGAATAAGTCTTATGAGGAGAGGCTGAGGGAGCTGGGGGTGTTCAGCCT
This sequence comes from Calidris pugnax, assembly GCF_001431845.1. Classification (NCBI taxonomy): domain Eukaryota; kingdom Metazoa; phylum Chordata; class Aves; order Charadriiformes; family Scolopacidae; genus Calidris; species Calidris pugnax. The sequence continues at coordinate 259,579 of NW_015090985.1, read as the reverse complement.
GGAGAAGAGGAGGCTGAGGGGAGACCTTATTGCTCTCTACAACTCCCTGAAAGGAGGGTGTAGAGAGGTGGGGGTCGGTCTCTTTTCTCAAGTCACAGGCGACAGGACAAGAGGAAATGGCCTCAAGTTGTGCCAGGGGAGGTTCAGGCTGGATATTAGGAAAAATGTTTTCACTGAAAGGGTTCTCAGCCATTGGAATGGGCTGCCCAGGGAGGTGGTTGAGGCCCCATCCCTGGAGGTGTTCAAAAGCCGGGTTGATGTAGTGCTGGGAGGTCTGGTTTAGTGATGATGCTCCTTGTTTGTTGTGTGGGTGTCTATTTTTGTCAGTCAGGTTGACGGTTGGACAAGATGATCTTTAAGGTCCCTTCCAACCTAGAAGATTCTGTGATTCTGTGATTCTGTCACCTTTGCACTGCCTCACTACGCCGCACGTAACTTCTGCCTCTCCGCAGAGAGCCGGGGTGTCACTGCGCTCCCTCGGCCCCCAGCCCTGGGCTCTGCACCCTCCCTCCGGCCCAGGGCTGAGGGACCAGGCAGAGCAGGGCTGGGTGAGGAGGGGGCTCCGCTTCCCCCCGTCCCCTGGGGACACACACAACTCCTTTGCGGATGAGACATGGCACCAGGTACCGCTGTGATGAGTTAGCACCTTGCCCTGAAACCACGTGGGATGCAATGGCTGGGAGGAAGGGACTTATTAATGTGGAGTCTCCTAGTCTTTGGAATGCAGCTCTTATCTCCTGCACAAGCTTTGGAGCGCTGATAACTTTGCAAGACATTTCTTTTCCCACACCCAGGCAAATCCAAATGCACTTCACTGGGTTTTCTTTCCATCCCCCAAACACGCAGGGGGTGGAAACGAGCATCCGACTGTGACAGCGCTCAGCAGCTCTGACCAGGAAAACTGAATCCCATCCGAGTTCCACAGCATCCAGTCTCCCTGGAGCTGTGTCCAGGGATGAGGAGTTACTCAGTGTACAGCTACTGATTTCCTGGCAGTCACAAGAAGCCTGAGCACAGCTGTGAAAATTGAAAAAAAAAAAAGAGTTATAGCTCCTACACTCGAGTCAGCTGGCAACCTGCAGCACCTCGCCTGCCTCTAAGCTCTTTAACAATAGATGCATAAACACAGACAACCTCTCCATCCAAAGAGGCAGAGATTTAAATCCTTAATTAGCACATTTGGACGAGTCACCACAAATGAGATTAGCTTTGGCGTATCGCTGGGGAAGCAGTTGTCCCCCCTATAATGTCCAAGTGGTGGGCCCTCAAGCTGACCTTGGAATTCCCCTTTGGATGTTCATCTGCTTTGCTCTCACCGGCGCCGTCTTCCCCCACTGCAGGCAGCATCTCTTCAGGAGTTAACAGCCTGGTTTTACTATAGTCTGGTGCTAATACCAGACACGGGGTGACCAGATTCGATGTCAGCCACTCTGAATATACTGCACGGAATGAATAATTTCAATTTGTAAAGGCACTTCCCAGGTAGCAAACCATTCGACGTGGAAAAGAGGGAGAAAAAAGGTCTCCATAACAGCACCTTGTTAGCCCGGCACACATCTGCGCTCTCTGTGTCTGGAGCCCTAACTGCTTTGTCTGCTGACAAACCCCTGGGTTTAGTGCTGTCAGCACTGCGGAGCTGTGGAGCCGCACAGAGCCAAGCTGCGCTCTCATCTGCCTTCGCCTTCACCAAAAAAAACCCCACCGTGCCCACTTAAGCAAGGATACCTGAGCAGGGCTTATTGCTTGGCATATATAAGGCAGCTTTGATTTGGAGACCCCAGGAGGAACTCTTGGTCAAGAAACCTTGTCCTGACTTGTAGGCTGAAAAGCAACTGTTTTACAACCGTCTGGCTAAGAAATGCTGGGATAAGGTGGGAAGGAGCACCGTGCTGCTGCTAGAGGAAGAGGGTATCTAAACGTTTCAGAAGAGAACTTAAATCACCCCTATTCACCATAATAACTCTGACTCTTCCGCAACGCAGAGCAAGTAAATCTCGTGGAATTATCGGGCACTGGACACCCAAAAGGTAATGGTGTCACCAGCCAGGTGCTGCCTGACTTGAAAGATCCAACTCCCTGAAAGGAGGGTGTAGAGAGGTGGGGGTCGGTCTCTTTTCTCAAGTCACAGGCGACAGGACAAGAGGAAATGGCCTCAAGTTGTGCCAGGGGAGGTTCAGGCTGGATATTAGGAAAAATGTTTTCCCTGAAAGGGTTCTCAGCCATTGGAATGGGCTGCCCAGGGAGGTGGTTGAGGCCCCATCCCTGGAGGTGTTCAAAAGCCGGGTTGATGTAGTGCTGGGAGGTCTGGTTTAGTGATGATGCTCCTTGTTTGTTGTGTGGGTGTCTATTTTTGTCAGTCAGGTTGACGGTTGGACAAGATGATCTTTAAGGTCCCTTCCAACCTAGAAGATTCTGTGATTCTGTGATTCTGTCACCTTTGCACTGCCTCACTACGCCGCACGTAACTTCTGCCTCTCCGCAGAGAGCCGGGGTGTCACTGCGCTCCCTCGGCCCCCAGCCCTGGGCTCTGCACCCTCCCTCCGGCCCAGGGCTGAGGGACCAGGCAGAGCAGGGCTGGGTGAGGAGGGGGCTCCGCTTCCCCCCGTCCCCTGGGGACACACACAACTCCTTTGCGGATGAGACATGGCACCAGGTACCGCTGTGATGAGTTAGCACCTTGCCCTGAAACCACGTGGGATGCAATGGCTGGGAGGAAGGGACTTATTAATGTGGAGTCTCCTAGTCTTTGGAATGCAGCTCTTATCTCCTGCACAAGCTTTGGAGCGCTGATAACTTTGCAAGACATTTCTTTTCCCACACCCAGGCAAGTCCAAATGCACTTCACTGGGTGCAAGACATTTCTTTTCCCACACCCAGGCAAATCCAAATGCACTTCACTGGGTTTTCTTTCCATCCCCCAAACACGCAGGGGGTGGAAACGAGCATCCGACTGTGACAGCGCTCAGCAGCTCTGACCAGGAAAACTGAATCCCATCCGAGTTCCACAGCATCCAGTCTCCCTGGAGCTGTGTCCAGGGATGAGGAGTTACTCAGTGTACAGCTACTGATTTCCTGGCAGTCACAAGAAGCCTGAGCACAGCTGTGAAAATTGAAAAAAAAAAAGAGTTATAGCTCCTACACTCGAGTCAGCTGGCAACCTGCAGCACCTCGCCTGCCTCTAAGCTCTTTAACAATAGATGCATAAACACAGACAACCTCTCCATCCAAAGAGGCAGAGATTTAAATCCTTAATTAGCACATTTGGACGAGTCACCACAAATGAGATTAGCTTTGGCGTATCGCTGGGGAAGCAGTTGTCCCCCCTATAATGTCCAAGTGGTGGGCCCTCAAGCTGACCTTGGAATTCCCCTTTGGATGTTCATCTGCTTTGCTCTCACCGGCGCCGTCTTCCCCCACTGCAGGCAGCATCTCTTCAGGAGTTAACAGCCTGGTTTTACTATAGTCTGGTGCTAATACCAGACACGGGGTGACCAGATTCGATGTCAGCCACTCTGAATATACTGCACGGAATGAATAATTTCAATTTGTAAAGGCACTTCCCAGGTAGCAAACCATTCAACGTGGAAAAGGGGCAGAAAAAAAGGTCTCCAGAACAGCACCTTGTTAGCCCGGCACACATCTGCGCTCTCTGTGTCTGGAGCCCTAACTGCTTTGTCTGCTGACAAACCCCTGGGTTTAGTGCTGTCAGCACTGCGGAGCTGTGGAGCCGCACAGAGCCAAGCTGCGCTCTCATCTGCCTTCGCCTTCACCAAAAAAAACCCCACCGTGCCCACTTAAGCAAGGATACCTGAGCAGGGCTTATTGCTTGGCATATATAAGGCAGCTTTGATTTGGAGACCCCAGGAGGAACTCTTGGTCAAGAAACCTTGTCCTGACTTGTAGGCTGAAAAGCGACTGTTTTACAACCGTCTGGCTAAGAAATGCTGGGATAAGGTGGGAAGGAGCACTGTGCTGCTGCTAGAGGAAGAGGGTATCTAAACGTTTCAGAAGAGAACTTAAATCACCCCTATTCACCATAATAACTCTGACTCTTCCGCAACGCAGAGCAAGTAAATCTCGTGGAATTATCGGGCACTGGACACCCAAAAGGTAATGGTGTCACCAGCCAGGTGCTGCCTGACTTGAAAGATGGTTGTGGATTCTACACCTGTGTCACCAGTCACAAGAACTGAGAAAGGAGGAGAAGAAGACATCGATTTCTTCACATGGAAATTAGCCTTTGCTGTGTTACAAACCAGGGAAGGGATAGAAGAGCATCTGGCAGAGTGGGTCATTTTCTTAATTCTTCCTCTTGGCCTTGAGTTCTGGAAATAGCCTCACCCCCCTGCACCCAGGCCCTTGCTCAGCCATAGGCCACGTGGCATAAATAACTCCGGAGCGAAACCTTGTGGCTCTCACGAGCCACTTCCCTACGGACTGGCCTTTCCCTTACGCTCCTCAGTGAAAATGGGGTTTTTTTGAAGTTCTCAAAGACAGAAAAGGAGTTGGCACCTTTCTTTTTGAGTGACATTCATCTGTAGGTAAATTGATTTAATAGCTTGTTAGAGTGCCAATTAGAACCAACAATAACTCAATTGACCTATAACTGCCTTGGCACCAACACAGCTTTCAAAAATAAGAGAAAGGAAGAAATCTATGCTCTGGCAGATTGAGAGCTCCGATAGGCAGTTTCAAGAGCAAACTGAGGGATTCATGGGCTTGCTAATGAGATGCTCATAACACATCAGAAACAAAGACAAATTTCAATGGTTTCAAGCTAAAATGACACTATGTTATCTCCAGACAAAGATCACTCTTTTATCTGTATAATAAATGGATTTCAGTGCAGCAGCAGTGACTCTACAGTAGAAATAACTGAGTGCAACAGAAAGCAGTAGCACAGTTACCTAACCAGAGTCACAGTGAAATGAAAATTCAAGTTCACCTGCGTATAATAGTACTGAAAAGTCCTACACTGATTCTCTGTATGCCTACCAACAAACACCTTTAGAAAATACTTTTTTTCCCCCTCAAAAAAAAATCCGTTTCACACTGATGCAGAGGAGATAGTGCTTGTGTACAAATTCATAAATTTAAATGCTTAGCTCAAAGGATTGAGATATTTCAAGTTTAAAAAAATAAAAAATGGGCAGTCTTCTAAACATTTCTGGGCTGGTGTTGTCCAAGGATGGAAGGAGGGATAATGTGGAAGGGTTTTAAATTCCTAGGCAAAGTGATCCATTCTTAAATCAGGAAGGAAAGCAGGGACTGAGAATAGTTTGAAGAGTCAAGAAGGACGATAGCGACTAAGAATATACAGAAAGAAAGAATTTTGGGGAGACTCACCCAGAAAAAAACCTGAAGAATAAGGATGGAGACTGACAAGGGAGGGAACTGGTCTGAGTTAGGTGTACTGCAACTCGAGCATGGGCTCCCCCCTGAGAAGAGGCATTACTAAGGACTAAGGTGAGGTGGAAAACAGGGATCAGATGAAGAGCTGGGTACTGGCACCTAGGACTGGCTGGAGAAGAGACCTGCTACAACACGCCTGGAAAATGGGGATGGGACTGCTGGGATAAGAAACACAAACTTGAAGTGAGGGATGGGGAAAACAACAGGTTGGAGAGAGTGGGGCAGAAGGCGTCATGCTTTGGTACTCGAGAGAAAACAAGCTGGAGAGTTTGTAATAATCAGAGCACATCTCCCTTCTAAGCCTGGAGAGTAACCCAAGAATCTGGTGAATCATCACTCTTTTGCTCTAACTACTTGCTACGGCCCTTGCTTAATTCAGAGCAGAGGGCAGAGCAGCATATCCTCCAAAAGATCCATACCTGCTAATGAACCCAGAGATATTATTATGATGACGATGGGAATTGATTAGCTTTTCAAAACGTTAACAACTGTACAAAACCACTGTATGACAAATTAGCCTGCAAAGGGAAAAGCTCAGGTTATGAAATAGCAGGACGGAGATTAGCTGTACATAGATTTTATGTTACAGTCATGACACGAATCAAAACAGTTCTTCCCATAGAATTCATGCTTCTGATGAGGAAGATGAGAGGAAGGGCTTGAGGCAGACGTATGCTGAAAAGAGATTTTCTATAGGAGCTCCTTTCTTGCACAAACTGGAAGGTTTATAATAAAAGAGATAAGGAACTGCAGAATGAGATGTGATGGCTAGGGCAGATGAGATTCCCTCTCTGCCAAAAAGTTCCTGCAGAGGTGTTAGGCAAATCACTCAATCCAAAACTGTAATTAGAACAATATTCTTAGGCAATGATTAAAGAGAACACTATGTCATTGTTTACAACTATGGTGGTGTTTTTTTTTCGCTATAACAACAGATAAATTAACAAACACCAGAGGCCTGGGAAGAGGGTGGGTGGGATCGGCATGCCCATTTCTCAGTCTGGCTGCTCACCAAGCAAGTCTAAAAAATGGGCCAAATCAGAAGGTCCCAATCCTCCTACAGCACCCATTACTCCTCAAACAAGTAGTGATTACCTCCATGCCCTTGTCTTCTGGGTCACAGCGATGTCTGATTCCTGACTAAGCACCCGGAGAGGCAGAGCCCTGAACACAAGGTATGCTGTGTAATGCTCCGTACTCTGCAAAACAGGTCCTCAGATTGACTACACCAATTTAAGGAATGTTTTTTGACCTTAATCTCTATGAGTCTCTGCCACGTCACTATAAACTGGGGATGATAGTACCAGTTTCCTAGCCAAGGTGACAGGAAGCAAAATGAACATTTATTACTATGATAGTTGAATGTTTTATAAGTGCCAAATTAAAAAAAGGACACAAGGAAATTAACCTGTTTCTTTCAGGATAGGATCTGAATAAGATATAATAAATAAGGTATGCTATCTCATAAGGAGAGATGCAGAAAATGTTAAATAGTTTTTCACAAAGAAACCATCCCTACGTGCACCGAATGGGCTTCTGTGGAAGAGATAACTATCTAGTGGCAGATTCGTACAAAGGGCCTGAATTAAGTTTCTACAGAAAATCTTAATCACGACACTTCCTTAAATCTCAGTGCTTACTTTAGTATTTATGGATACTCTTCCATCTCATTTTCTGCATGTGAACATACATGAAAATACCATAATAAATGATAATAGTCTTAAAACTGATACACTGAGGTGTTTCATTTACTGAGGCCTTCCTGTTTTCAGCTGCTGCCTTTTCTAGCACCTGAACATTTCTCATACAAAAACTATATCCCTGCATCGATTGTTTAGGGAGGGATTTTTTATCCTCTGCCTCATGAACTAGGGCATGATGCATGTGATGACCTGCTCCCGGACAGAAGTACGGCTGCACTAGCCTGCTCCCCTCAGTTCATGGTCACAAGCCCATGATTTTTCTCCTCCAGCCTGCTTCACACCCACTGAAGACAACAGAAGGGCAATCCATGCTGTTCAGTGGGATTTGGATTATCCCTTATATTATTCCTGTTTGGATCCTCTCGTTCTGCCCTGGGAATTGGCAGGAAAGTTGTCTGCAGTAAAGACAGCAAGATCTGACTTTGGGAAAGCATCTCCCCTTCCTCAGCCAGCAGTGTCCTCACGCTGTTTTGAGGGAACTGCCATCTGCATGAACAAGACAAGAAATCAGCCAAGTCTACGAGCCGCCTGCCAATAACCCCGTGCCCGATTGGGATGTTGTCTTTGTTTCTAACAACAGGCACAGGTTCTGCTACTGATGCAACTCCTTCCCTGACTTCTCCCTGTCAGCAGAGGTTTCACTGAACCAGAATCTCCATTTGCTGTACAAAAGGCTCCCACAACAGGCAGTTTTCATTTGCCTTTGGTATGAGCAGGGGGCAAGTCACGAGATGGGAGTCTGGGCAGTGTGGGCAGGTTCTGAATGTGGACAGGGAGAAAGCAAAGCTGGCCCAAGCAGCAGCACTCTGGGCAGCAGGTAAAGAAAAGGGCCTTATTGTCTGAGAGCAGGGAGAGCACCACCCACCTAAGCCAGAGAGCAGTGCTGCGTGCTTCACAAACTGCCTACCCTTCTAAAAAACAGGGAAAAGCTTATGCATGAACTGTCTCCACTCTGGAAATCAGTTCTTCTCAGGAGAGTGGAAAAGGTAAATGTGCATCCCTCTTATTTTTGCTCAATCTCAGCAGTGCTATGGGGTTCAGCAGTTAGTACTGGAATTGGGAAATCCCCCCGATTCCCCCCGTGAGAAGGCAGTCGGAATGACACTGCTCAGGGGGCTGGAGCAGCACCAAGGGGAGCCAATGATTTTGTTCTTCAGGAATTTCCCTACCTTACACATGGCACCCGAGCAGCTATTTCTTTGGGTGCCACAGAAATCTCCCCAGGTTCCCAAGCAGAGATGGGGCTCTGGCAGAGGAAGCAAATAAAAAAAAAAAGGATCTGTTTGCAGACAAGTATTACAAGTAAGGGAGAAGAGTGAAAAGAAAAACTCTAAAATCTGAAGATGGGACTGTTATTGAGTGGAATATTTTCCATTGTTTTCAAGGAGGCAGCAGCTTCTTTTTTTCTGTGAAGAAGTTAGTACATTACTGGGCAGGGGATAATGTGCAGTTCTATTTACATCCACTGTTTGGACTATTTTGGTCCTTCAGATAGTATATCTGTTCTCTGGCCTTTCTAAAAGCAGCATGCTACTCTTTTTTGCAAGCAATTCTGGATAGCAGCTACAACCAATATGCTTCAGTCAGCTCCAAACTAGATAGATCATTGTTTGTCTGGAATTTTTTTATTAAACCAATTGTACTGGATCAATGCTTCCTCTAAGCAATAAATTACAATTCTATCTACCCCGTGAAAAAGCTTTCAAAGTCACAGATAAATCTTGATCTAGGAAATGCAGTCTGGCTCTGCACCAATGTGCGATCAACCACAGATGCAAATAAACTCAAGCCTCCAGCACATACATCTGCACCTCAGAATAGGAACCTGTATTCTTATTTTCATTAGAAATTGCTAAGATGCCTTTTAAGTGCTTCTAGAACTAGTCCACTGCATTAGTCATGAGTACTCAGGAGCACTGAGTTTGGTTTTTATAAAGGTCATTCGGTGTCTTTTCCCCTCACAATGGACTAAAAGCAGAAATCAACAGAGCCTTAATCTATATTAATTTGTTTTACTCTTGGAAGGTCATAGATTTGCCACTGGAATTAGCCATATTAGATGCTAAAACAATAATCTAATGAGACGATGATGAAAGCCTCTGTTCTATTCTAAACCAGGGACTCCTCTCACACAGGGCGAAGGAGAAGCACCTCCATGAAGTCAGAGGAATTACACCAATGTCATTTCACAGCAGAATCAAGCGCCGGTAAATAGGGCTGGAGCGTTCCCTTCCAAACTTCCCATCTCAAGCTGCACTGAGAGAGGAGTCACGAGGTCTGGAGCTCTACCAAAACCCCTGGAGATGCACCTCACTCAGAGGTGAAACTGGTTTCTCCAAAAAGACAGAAAACAAGTCTGAGTCTAAATATTTATCAAGTTGAACACCAAATGCTGCTGCACAGCTTTGGTGAGAGCGAAGTGCAGGATAACACCTCGTGCAAGATCCTAACGCTCCCGAATCTGCACCCATCTACAACACGGAGCAATCATGCATTGCACTGCGTAATTTGCCAAGCAGAAAATAGAGTCCTTTGGGTCAAGGATATAGCTCTTGCAAATATTTTGATAATATCTCCTCTTTGGTGCAATGTGCTGCATTTCAGAGGTCAAAAATGTTATTCGTATTCATGTGAGTTGCTTCCAAGACAGATGCTTTAGTGGCATTCGGAGAAGGAGGGAATACAAAACCCGAACAGAATCCAGGAGAGCTCCCACTCTGCTCCTTCAAGACAGCCATTGTTCAGAGGCCATTTTTCATGGAAGCCCACGCGTTTCTCTGAAAGGCAGTCAGATTCTAACAGATACACTGCAAGTGACCTAGAAACAGGGGTGAACAAAGTTCCCCACAAAATGTCCATACTGGCCATACAGTAGCGCATCCAGCTCCTCTGGCCTCTTCAAATATCTCTGTACTACAAATATCTCACTGCCCCTGCCCCATCTGATGTTGAGATATATAATATTAAGGAGAAAGCACATATTTGTGTTCTAGGCTTCTAGCAGCAATTTAGAAGAAACACGAAGTGGTAAGATAGCAGCCTACCCGGAATCTGACCCTGAGCAGCGAGTCTTTTGCACCAGGATGCAGGGACCCAACTCCCTGTGCTTTCTCTGTACAAATGCAAAGCTATGTCAGGGGAGGATTTGATTATTAATAGGAACGAGTCATACATGCATTCCTATAAATCTGCATCCACACGAATGTCTGAGCGTTAGCAGACTCAGAGTGATCAGCTGGCTCGGGAGAGTCTGGCTTGCCTGCATATTCCATCCCTTTGTGGAAGGCTAGGAGCGGCCCTAGAGCCAAGAACCTCAGAAATAAAATCTTCCCTCATCATTCACTGGGCTGTTTTAAGGAATAAGCAGTGGTTTGCTAGGAATCTTAAAAAAATAAACTCTTAGGACTATCTCACCTTGGGCAAGGTGGTTACCTCAGCTACTGCTACAATGCCCTTACTGAAGTTTGCCGGTCTGGTTCTATGCTGGAAAGATAAAGATGGAAGGGAATACATCCTCTACCTGGGTACGTAAAAGATACGCAAACTGAACGCTGCTTTTCCATAAATCCAAACACAATTCAGAGACTAAACCCAAAATTCCTTGAGGGTGTGACACACAGAGAAGCCCTTGCTAGAGGAAGCACAGTAGATAGGGTTTTAACTCCAGACTAGAGGTAAATAATACAAGATCTATAATAATACAAGATCTATAGCCAATTGATTGTGTTCTTTTCAAAGGTAATCACTCGCACATTTCACTGTGTGTGTGAGGTGTGACTTGATCAGTCACAACTGGGGGGGCTATTTTAGACTCCTTCCAACCTGGGTATGTTATCTCCAGACAAAGATCACTCTTTTATCTGTATAATAAATGGATTTCAGTGCAGCAGCAGTGACTCTACAGTAGAAATAACTGAGTGCAACAGAAAGCAGTAGCACAGTTACCTAACCAGAGTAACAGTGAAATGAAAATTCAAGTTCACCTGCGTATAATAGTACTGAAAAGTCCTACACTGCTTCTCTGTATGCCTACCAACAAACACCTTTAGAAAATACTTTTTTTCCCCCTCAAAAAAAATCCGTTTCACACTGATGCAGAGGAGATAGTGCTTGTGTACAAATTCATAAATTTAAATGCTTAGCTCAAAGGATTGAGATATTTCAAGTTTAAAAAAATAAAAAATGGGCAGTCTTCTAAACATTTCTGGGCTGGTGTTGTCCAAGGATGGAAAGAGGGATAATGTGGAAGGGTTTTAAATTACTAGGCAAAGTGATCCATTCTTAAATCAGGAAGGAAAGCAGGGACTGAGAATAGTTTGAAGAGTCAAGAAGGACGATAGCGACTAAGAATATACAGAAAGAAAGAATTTTGGGGAGACTCACCCAGAAAAAAACCTGAAGAATAAGGATGGAGACTGACAAGGGAGGGAACTGGTCTGAGTTAGGTGTACTGCAACTCGAGCATGGGCTCCCCCCTGAGAAGAGGCATTACTAAGGACTAAGGTGAGGTGGAAAACAGGGATCAGATGAAGAGCTGGGTACTGGCACCTAGGACTGGCTGGAGAAGAGACCTGCTACAACACGCCTGGAAAATGGGGATGGGACTGCTGGGATAAGAAACACAAACTTGAAGTGAGGGATGGGGAAAACAACAGGTTGGAGAGAGTGGGGCAGAAGGCGTCATGCTTTGGTACTCGAGAGAAAACAAGCTGGAGAGTTTGTAATAATCAGAGCACATCTCCCTTCTAAGCCTGGAGAGTAACCCAAGAATCTGGTGAATCATCACTCTTTTGCTCTAACTACTTGCTACGGCCCTTGCTTAATTCAGAGCAGAGGGCAGAGCAGCATATCCTCCAAAAGATCCATACCTGCTAATGAACCCAGAGATATTATTATGATGACGATGGGGATTGATTTGCTTTTCAAAACCTTAACAACTGTACAAAACCACTGTATGACAAATTAGCCTGCAAAGGGAAAAGCTCAGGTTATGAAATAGCAGGACGGAGATTAGCTGTACATAGATTTTATGTTACAGTCATGACACGAATCAAAACAGTTCTTCCCATAGAATTCATGCTTCTGATGAGGAAGATGAGAGGAAGGGCTTGAGGCAGACGTATGCTGGAAAGAGATTTTCTAGAGGAGCTCCTTTCTTGCACAAACTGGAAGGTTTATAATAAAAGAGATAAGGAACTGCAGAATGAGATGTGATGGCTAGGGCAGATGAGATTCCCTCTCTGCCAAAAAGTTCCTGCAGAGGTGTTAGGCAAATCACTCAATCCAAAACTGTAATTAGAACAATATTCTTAGGCAATGATTAAAGAGAACACTATGTCATTGTTTACAACTATGGTGGTGTTTTTTTTTCGCTATAACAACAGATAAATTAACAAACACCAGAGGCCTGGGAAGAGGGTGGGTGGGATCGGCATGCCCATTTCTCAGTCTGGCTGCTCACCAAGGAAGTCTAAAAAATGGGCCAAATCAGAAGGTCCCAATCCTCCTACAGCACCCATTACTCCTCAAACAAGTAGTGATTACCTCCGTGCCCTTGTCTTCTGGGTCACAGCGATGTCTGATTCCTGACTAAGCACCCGGAGAGGCAGAGCCCTGAACACAAGGTATGCTGTGTAATGCTCCGTACTCTGCAAAACAGGTCCTCAGATTGACTACACCAATTTAAGGAATGTTTTTTGACCTTAATCTCTATGAGTCTCTGCCACGTCACTATAAACTGGGGATGATAGTACCAGTTTCCTAGCCAAGGTGACAGGAAGCAAAATGAACATTTATTACTATGATAGTTGAATGTTTTATAAGTGCCAAATTAAAAAAAGGACACAAGGAAATTAACCTGTTTCTTTCAGGATAGGATCTGAATAAGATATAATAAATAAGGTATGCTATCTCATAAGGAGAGATGCAGAAAATGTTAAATAGTTTTTCACAAAGAAACCATCCCTACGTGCACCGAATGGGCTTCTGTGGAAGAGATAACTATCTAGTGGCAGATTCGTACAAAGGGCCTGAATTAAGTTTCTACAGAAAATCTTAATCACGACACTTCCTTAAATCTCAGTGCTTACTTTAGTATTTATGGATACTCTTCCATCTCATTTTCTGCATGTGAACATACATGAAAATACCATAATAAATGATAATAGTCTTAAAACTGATACACTGAGGTGTTTCATTTACTGAGGCCTTCCTGTTTTCAGCTGCTGCCTTTTCTAGCACCTGAACATTTCTCATACAAAAACTATATCCCTGCATCGATTGTTTAGGGAGGGATTTTTTATCCTCTGCCTCATGAACTAGGGCATGATGCATGTGATGACCTGCTCCCGGACAGAAGTACGGCTGCACTAGCCTGCTCCCCTCAGTTCATGGTCACAAGCCCATGATTTTTCTCCTCCAGCCTGCTTCACACCCACTGAAGACAACAGAAGGGCAATCCATGCTGTTCAGTGGGATTTGGATTATCCCTTATATTATTCCTGTTTGGATCCTCTCGTTCTGCCCTGGGAATTGGCAGGAAAGTTGTCTGCAGTAAAGACAGCAAGATCTGACTTTGGGAAAGCATCTCCCCTTCCTCAGCCAGCAGTGTCCTCACGCTGTTTTGAGGGAACTGCCATCTGCATGAACAAGACAAGAAATCAGCCAAGTCTACGAGCCGCCTGCCAATAACCCCGTGCCCGATTGGGATGTTGTCTTTGTTTCTAACAACAGGCACAGGTTCTGCTACTGATGCAACTCCTTCCCTGACTTCTCCCTGTCAGCAGAGGTTTCACTGAACCAGAATCTCCATTTGCTGTACAAAAGGCTCCCACAACAGGCAGTTTTCATTTGCCTTTGGTATGAGCAGGGGGCAAGTCACGAGATGGGAGTCTGGGCAGTGTGGGCAGGTTCTGAATGTGGACAGGGAGAAAGCAAAGCTGGCCCAAGCAGCAGCACTCTGGGCAGCAGGTAAAGAAAAGGGCCTTATTGTCTGAGAGCAGGGAGAGCACCACCCACCTAAGCCAGAGAGCAGTGCTGCGTGCTTCACAAACTGCCTACCCTTCTAAAAAACAGGGAAAAGCTTATGCATGAACTGTCTCCACTCTGGAAATCAGTTCTTCTCAGGAGAGTGGAAAAGGTAAATGTGCATCCCTCTTATTTTTGCTCAATCTCAGCAGTGCTATGGGGTTCAGCAGTTAGTACTGGAATTGGGAAATCCCCCCGATTCCCCCCGTGAGAAGGCAGTCGGAATGACACTGCTCAGGGGGCTGGAGCAGCACCAAGGGGAGCCAATGATTTTGTTCTTCAGGAATTTCCCTACCTTACACATGGCACCCGAGCAGCTATTTCTTTGGGTGCCACAGAAATCTCCCCAGGTTCCCAAGCAGAGACGGGGCTCTGGCAGAGGAAGCAAATGAAAAAAAAAAAGGATCTGTTTGCAGACAAGTATTACAAGTAAGGGAGAAGAGTGAAAAGAAAAACTCTAAAATCTGAAGATGGGACTGTTATTGAGTGGAATATTTTCCATTGTTTTCAAGGAGGCAGCAGCTTCTTTTTTTCTGTGAAGAAGTTAATACATTACTGGGCAGGGGATAATGTGCAGTTCTATTTACATCCACTGTTTGGACTATTTTGGTCCTTCAGATAGTATATCTGTTCTCTGGCCTTTCTAAAAGCAGCATGCTACTCTTTTTTGCAAGCAATTCTGGATAGCAGCTACAACCAATATGCTTCAGTCAGCTCCAAACTAGATAGATCATTGTTTGTCTGGAATTTTTTTATTAAACCAATTGTACTGGATCAATGCTTCCTCTAAGCAATAAATTACAATTCTATCTACCCCGTGAAAAAGCTTTCAAAGTCACAGATAAATCTTGATCTAGGAAATGCAGTCTGGCTCTGCACCAATGTGCGATCAACCACAGATGCAAATAAACTCAAGCCTCCAGCACATACATCTGCACCTCAGAATAGGAACCTGTATTCTTATTTTCATTAGAAATTGCTAAGATGCCTTTTAAGTGCTTCTAGAACTAGTCCACTGCATTAGTCATGAGTACTCAGGAGCACTGAGTTTGGTTTTTATAAAGGTCATTCGGTGTCTTTTCCCCTCACAATGGACTAAAAGCAGAAATCAACAGAGCCTTAATCTATATTAATTTGTTTTACTCTTGGAAGGTCATAGATTTGCCACTGGAATTAGCCATATTAGATGCTAAAACAATAATTTAATGAGACGATGATGAAAGCCTCTGTTCTATTCTAAACCAGGGACTCCTCTCACACAGGGCGAAGGAGAAGCACCTCCATGAAGTCAGAGGAATTACACCAATGTCATTTCACAGCAGAATCAAGCGCCGGTAAATAGGGCTGGAGCGTTCCCTTCCAAACTTCCCATCTCAAGCTGCACTGAGAGAGGAGTCACGAGGTCTGGAGCTCTACCAAAACCCCTGGAGATGCACCTCACTCAGAGGTGAAACTGGTTTCTCCAAAAAGACAGAAAACAAGTCTGAGTCTAAATATTTATCAAGTTGAACACCAAATGCTGCTGCACAGCTTTGGTGAGAGCGAAGTGCAGGATAACACCTCGTGCAAGATCCTCACGCTCCCGAATCTGCACCCATCTACAACACGGAGCAATCATGCATTGCACTGCGTAATTTGCCAAGCAGAAAATAGAGTCCTTTGGGTCAAGGATATAGCTCTTGCAAATATTTTGATAATATCTCCTCTTTGGTGCAATGTGCTGCATTTCAGAGGTCAAAAATGTTATTCGTATTCATGTGAGTTGCTTCCAAGACAGATGCTTTAGTGGCATTCGGAGAAGGAGGGAATACAAAACCCGAACAGAATCCAGGAGAGCTCCCACTCTGCTCCTTCAAGACAGCCATTGTTCAGAGGCCATTTTTCATGGAAGCCCACGCGTTTCTCTGAAAGGCAGTCAGATTCTAACAGATACACTGCAAGTGACCTAGAAACAGGGGTGAACAAAGTTCCCCACAAAATGTCCATACTGGCCATACAGTAGCGCATCCAGCTCCTCTGGCCTCTTCAAATAGCTCTGTACTACAAATATCTCACTGCCCCTGCCCCATCTGATGTTGAGATATATAATATTAAGGAGAAAGCACATATTTGTGTTCTAGGCTTCTAGCAGCAATTTAGAAGAAACACGAAGTGGTAAGATAGCAGCCTACCCGGAATCTGACCCTGAGCAGCGAGTCTTTTGCACCAGGATGCAGGGACCCAACTCCCTGTGCTTTCTCTGTACAAATGCAAAGCTATGTCAGGGGAGGATTTGATTATTAATAGGAACGAGTCATACATGCATTCCTATAAATCTGCATCCACACGAATGTCTGAGCGTTAGCAGACTCAGAGTGATCAGCTGGCTCGGGAGAGTCTGGCTTGCCTGCATATTCCATCCCTTTGTGGAAGGCTAGGAGCAGCCCTAGAGCCAAGAACCTCAGAAATAAAATCTTCCCTCATCATTCACTGGGCTGTTTTAAGGAATAAGCAGTGGTTTGCTAGGAATCTTAAAAAAATAAACTCTTAGGACTATCTCACCTTGGGCAAGGTGGTTACCTCAGCTACTGCTACAATGCCCTTACTGAAGTTTGCCGGTCTGGTTCTATGCTGGAAAGATAAAGATGGAAGGGAATACATCCTCTACCTGGGTACGTAAAAGATACGCAAACTGAACGCTGCTTTTCCATAAATCCAAACACAATTCAGAGACTAAACCCAAAATTCCTTGAGGGTGTGACACACAGAGAAGCCCTTGCTAGAGGAAGCACAGTAGATAGGGTTTTAACTCCAGACTAGAGGTAAATAATACAAGATCTATAGCCAAGAGTATGAAATTGATTGTGTTCTTTTCAAAGGTAATCACTCGCACATTTCACTGTGTGTGTGAGGTGTGACTTGATCAGTCACAACTGGGGGGGCTATTTTAGACTCCTTCCAACCTGGGTTTGAATAAGATTGTACTTGCAAGGACTACGAATCGTGATGTAGCTACTGGAAAGCCTCATCTGCTCGGTCAGCTGTGCGCTTGGGACACTTGAATGCCCTGAATTTAAACGACAACGCAGTCTTCCAATTCACCTAGCCTTCTAATAACATTTGTTAATCCAAGCAAATATCAAGGAATCTGTTCAGTGCCAGTGCTGAATCTTCTCAGTGTGTGGACTGCTTGCTAAATCCCTATAAAGGTAGTGTCAAGAGGTTTCTGTTGGTTCTGTCTTTGGGCACCCACATCCACCCTGGCGCTCCTTCCTGCAATTACCTTGCTAACTGTATCGTAGGGAATAATGCAAGGTTTCCTGAAGAGTCCAAGAATTCAATAAAATCATACAGTTTGATAGATCTGCATTTGAATAATGTTCTTCTCCTGCATGCTTTTAAATTTGAGACGTAAGCCAGTTGTAATTAAAGTTGAAGCAATAAACCTTAGCCATTGATTGCACTAAGTAATTAATTATTGATTGCAGTACTTTGCATACATATTGCAGAGGACAATTCACTTGTGCAGTAGACAATATTTTACTCAGAAATACCCAAACACAACCCCTCTGCCACACAGAACTACACAAAAATTGTCTCTAGGCTTTACAAGTTCATTTCCTTATTAACCTTCATGGAAACGTTGCTGTCTGAGTGAAAGCAAGCTGCTATTTTCATAAAGACATTGTTAACTATTCCCTATCCAAATTCCTTTTGCAAATAAGGATCTACAGATGCAAAAGAGGAAATCTTCCCCTGTAAGAGTCGGAAGGTGTTAAGTTCCTTCTTAATGACCGCTGCTGTCCCCTGCACATACCAATTCCTGAGGAGCGATGCTGCAGTAAGAAGCCCTACAGAACAGCACCAGGGGCAACATCCTTCCCCAACTCTCCGGGAAGGAGAAGGGAGAGGGCTCTGAGGCACGAAAACGGGAGCTGAAACGTTAATCAGGCAGCCCATCTGCTCTGAACTGGAGACGTAGGACTGGAGATGTAGGACTAGTTAAGCAGCAGACACCACCACGCTTTTAGTCTAGAGCTGTGCATCAGGTGGGATCATTTTTCCCCATTCACACTGAACTTACAGAGAGGCTTTCCCTTATAAAAAGCCAAAACGAAAGACGTTTGTTGGTTAAAAACACAATTTGAAATGAATAACGTGTGGGGACACTAAAATTAAGCTTAAATATAAATGAAACCTGCAGATGGCTTGACTTTAGACCTCGGATGTGTCCTCCAGCTCCTGTGACTAGTAAATTAGCAAGGAAAGTTATGCCTGGGTGTGTGCTGTGTGCGGAAAGGTGTGAGCTGGGCACGGTCAGGAAGGGGCAGGGGGCAGGCCAGCTAGTTTTGAGTGGGCCAGGAAGGGGGGATTGTACCTGAAGTCGCTGTAGGGATGGATGATCCAGAACCCGGCAGATTTAACCCTTTCCTGCTCCCTCTCCACGGCCTTCTGGCTGCCAAACATCCTCAAGGAGAATTTGTTGACCCCCGGCTGGAGCATGGCCCCGAACTGCCTCTGCATGAAACCGGCTTGGCCCAGCCTCTGCTCCTCATCTGGGGTGATCTGGTCGCACCCTCCACCTCCTTCCACTTTGATGGAGGTAGAGGAGCAAGCCCGGGCGGGCTGCTGCTGGGGCTCCGGGGGGGACGCCGGTGGTGGGGGCGCAGGCAGTCCCTGCTCCAGCTCCCCACTGCCGGGGGGGCTCTTGTCCTCACAGGGGGAGGCTGGCTCCCCTTCCCCGCCGATCAGCCTCTTCTCCTCGGCCGCATCGTGGAGGTGCCTGCTGGTCAGCGAGGACAGGCTCCCTTTGAAGCGGCGGCAGTCCCCGTTGGTGCTGGTCTTGGCCCCCTTGCTGCCTGCCTCCGTCTCCAGGAGGCCGGGGTCCCCCCCTCTGCCGGGGTCTCCCCCGAGTGCCCGGGTGCTCCCAGCAGAGGGCGAAGGCAGTGGCTTCAGCCTGATGCTTTTCCTCCGGGTGTCCTTGTCGCTGTCATCCTCCTCGTCCATGATCGACGCCTTGGGTCCTATCTGCTGGGGCAGGCTGTAGAGCCTCTTGCGCATAGAGGGGGGCAGCTTGTCCATGGCCGATGCTGCTGCTGCTGCTGCTCAGATAGAGGGAGAGACACCCCCCCCTCCGGGCTCTGCGCAAGGAGGGGAACCGGCACTGCCCCCAGGCCCCGGCCCCTGCTCAAGGGGCTGAAAGGACCAGAGACTGGCGTGTCATCTCCTTACCAGGCTGTGGCATCCACAGGCTCTGCATCAAAACACAGGCTCTGCATCCAGAAGGGAAGGGAAGGGAAGAGAAAAAAAAAAAAAAAAAGAAAAAGAGGGAAGGCAAAAAAGCCCCCTCCTCCCCAGACTCCTCCGATGTCCCGATTTGGCTACTTTGCTGCTTGTCTCCCCTTGGTGAGCGTTACTGCAATCCCTGTCTGCTCAGATCCAGAGCACTGGGCAAGAAGTCTAGAGGAGAGCCACACACTTCTGGCTGGAAGGCGAGGGAGGGCGGCAGCAGCAGCAGCAGCCGCCTTGCCATGTTGGCTTCGAGATGCAAATGTGCCGTGTCTCCCGGCGGGCAGGCATCATCCGGAAAGCGAAGCTCAAGCCCGGGTACCTCAAACTCCTCAACCTGCCGGCCAATAACACAATGAACTGCAACCTGCAGCAGCCACCGCTTGCTTACATCACTGGCATCACTTATTCCTCATGCAGCCCCTGCTCCTGGGAATATTCATGAAGCGATCCCATTCTATTGGGTTGCCATAGGAGCGACTACTGCACGCAGGCTCTGCCTACCTGAGCCAGCACCCGGGCTTCTTAAAAGGGCAACGCCTGGCTGCCAAGGGGGTGTGTGTGTGTGTGTGTGTGTGGCCGAACGGGCGCCGCCGCATCGCCGCCGCCGCCGGGCTGGAAGGACCGCGCCGCCCCGGCGCTGCGGAGCTCCCGCCGGGCACCCACAGGCACCCGCCGCCGGGCTACGGCCACCGCCGCCCTCCCCGCAACGGCACCCAACCGCGCGGGGTTAAAAGCGGCGGCATCAGCAACAGTACGAAAAAAAAATAAATAAAAATAAATAAAAACAAGAGCAGGAAGATTCCTTTTTTCCCCTTAGATGCTGAGGATCCGTTTTCCTGCGGGGAGTCGGGGCGGGTTTGCGGGGTTTGCGGGAAGGGGTAAATCTCAATCCAAAGGCAAAACAGCGGTTCACCTTGAAAATCTCACTTGCATGCAAAGCAGGGCTTGGGGAGTGCCCGTCTTTTCCAGCAGAAGTTTGCCTGCTGGGAAACACGTTGCGTTTGGTACCTGTCTGCAAAGCACCCAAGGTTTGGGAAGGTTGCTTTTTTTCCTTTGCTGCCTTATTTCCTTCCCCGGTAGACACGCCGAACGGTACTATTTCTCTCCTGCGGGGAGAAGTCATTCAAAAAAAATAAAATAATAAATTAAAAAAAAAAAGCAAGCTGCATCTCAAAGAGCTCCCCTACCGGATTGAGGGAGGCTGGACTGGGATGGCAAAGGAGTGTGTGGGATGCGTGGGCTTCTCCTCCGATGCGGGGAAACCCACTTCCCAGTGGGCACCTGAGTCAGCGCTTTCTGGGCTCGCCCTCCACTCCCGGGGGGCTGCTCCCGCTGGGAATCCTTCTGTCTTTCACTGCTGGCTACAATGCACCTCGGATAATAGAGGCCAACGCAGTGGGAAAAGGCTAATATCAGGCTTTTCCTTACTTTTCGTTCTTTTTTTGGGAGAAAAGAGGGAAAAGGGGTAGCAATCAATCCATTTCTGTGCTTCTTTGGGAATGGCTGTTTATTCCATTACATTTAAGAAGCTCTTAGATTGATAGACTAGTTCCAATTATTTACTAATGCAAAGCCTTCGAAACCAGTGGAGTTAAATTAAGAATCTGTTTAGCCATGTGTCTGTTTGCATAGATTTTTGGGTGGATTCACTATCTGCAGCTTTCTAGAACGTTTTGTTGTTTCAGACATTTAAAATCCTACCTCCTAGGAGGAGGAGACCATGTGAACGGTGCAGGCAGGCAGGGAGGCTGAGCCAATGCCCCCTGCAAGCAGCGAGGAAATCCTCACCCCATCCCCGAGCCTCTGCTTTCAGGAGCAAATAGTCACCTTTTCCCTTCCAGGAGTCACCTGCCACCACCCGGAGGTACCTCTGCCATTTAAAGCAGCAGGATGTTACTTAGGCTCTTACTTGGAGGAAACGCAGCCATCAGCAGTGATTTCACCCCACACACAGACAGCACATGCTTCCTCGCCCTTGCCTGCCTGCTCTGGCTCTTGAATCCTTTCTCTGAAGCATTCACCTGCTCCTCTTCTCCTCCCACCCCCTGGCACAACCTAGACTGGCTGTGACTCATTTGAAATACTCCACAGCGAAGCTACCCAGTGCAAATATTATTTAATATTATTATTATTTTCCTCACAATTTCTGGTAGAACAGGCTTTTTCGGGGAGGGAAATCAATGTCGGTTTTGAAATGCTCCTGTAGATTAGATAATGTGAACTAAGCAAGTGATAGCATTAAAGGTCTTTTTCCTCTTCTTCTTCCCTCCTCCAGGCACTAGGGAGGCTGAGGTGTAAGCACTTCTGTGCCTAAGCTGCAATCAACTGCCTTCCAAAAGGATGTGTTTTGATTAATGAGGTGCATAACATCTGAAACTGATGCAGCTTCTTAAACACAGTCCCTAATGTTGCCAGAGAATGACAGAGCAATAAAGGACGTGCTCAAGGAATCAAGCTGTTTGCCCTCTTTCAGCTATAGGTGCTGTAGCTGCCTCTCAGAAAATACCCCCACCCTTCATTTCCCAGCCTTTCCGGGGTTATTCTCCGAGTGCCGCCTTATTTGATGGCACAAATGAGATTCTCTTACAGCCCTGAAGCAGGGAATAGAAGACACCAGAGCATCCAAGCAGCAGGATGTTCCTTTATCACTTCTGTAGCTAGGAAAGAAAATTTTCAGGTGCAAAGCCTGAGGCAGGCTGGCTGGCACACGGGCTGCACAGTTCTAGCAGCGTGCAGGTATCCCCATGCCTGGAATTCTGCCCAGCTCTTCCAAGTGTCCAGCCTATACACGATCCATACCATTCCTCAGCTAGAGAGAAGTATTTAAAGTGTTTTTTTATGGGGGTGACACCACTTTTGTTACCTTTACATCTAACTCTAAAGCAGTGAGCTTCATTTTTTTGTCAGAGTTAGGTTGATGGTTGGACTAGATGATCTTTAAGGTCCCTTCCAACCCAGACAATTCTATGATTCTATGATTCTATTTCAGTATCAGACCTGCTTTGAAGCAATTTTTCAAGCACATAATTGTAGCAAATACTGTAGTCCTATTTTGAAAAGGCAAAAATGCTTAGCTTGATATAAGAACCCAAAGGGCTGTCTCAAATCTAGCCCTCGTCTAGCAGTTGGCCAAAGCAGGTAGCCCAAAGTGCTAAAAACCAGAATGTTCATTCTTGTGTTGCTCTGTCTCTAAACGTGGGTTCCTTAAACCTTCTAAAAACTTGGCTCCAGGACCTATAGGTACCAAACTCAGAGGAAGTTTTAAAGTCCTTAAAATGTAATGACAATTTTGTGTCCAAAGAACTTCAAAGTAATGATATTTTATTTGAGAGCCTTCCAAGAACTAAGTGCAGGAGGCTGGGAATTATCCTTGTCTAATGGTATGAAACTACTATCACGGCCATGATTTATTGTCGGCATTATGGCAGCGCTTCCCATGGCAGCAAACGGACCTCGAGCAGCACATTTTGGGAACATTTCAGAAAAGCCAGGACTGTTATAGGACTAAGTCTTACCTATCACTGGCTGCACACTACATTCAAAGGGGGTACAGAGAACACACCCGCCAGGAAAAGGGAGAACTGGTTTTGAGGGAAATGATCCCCCTTTTAACAATATTTGTCAGATACTGCTCCAAGACTTGGCATAGATACAAAGGGAATGGATTTAGTAGGGAGAACGCAGACGAAGCTGCCAAAGATTCATTTGTTTCTTAGGGGATTTTGCCAGCTCATATATACATATATATGTACATATATCTGTGGTGCTATTTTAATAAAAATCCAGTGCGGCAATGCAAATGTGAGAAATCACATTCCTGATGGGCTCAGGACTATAGAAGAATAGACTGAGTGCCATAAAAACTGCTGTTCTCTAGCTCAGCTCAAGCTCTCTGCACGCCAGGCTGGGAGGACCACCTTTGCTTCAGCGAGAGCTTCAGTTACCACTCTTGAACCCTTGGATTCTCAGATTAAAAAAAGAGTCAACAAACATGTGGGATAGATCGGAAGAAGGGGAGCAAGTCCTTTCAAAGCCGCCTATTGTTCCTAGCAGGCAGCAAGTAACTCATCATTGGCATTTGAAATTCATGAAATATTCAACACTACAAACCAGGGAAATTCTACCTCAGAGTTTTAGTGGTAAAGTCTGCACTCGCTGCCTCCGCACTTTTTTATCATACCTAGAAGATAATAAAGAAATGATCACCATAAATACACAAATCCTATCTCCCCCTCGCCCCTATTAATTACCCAGGTGTGCTGTCACACTCGTACTCGTTGAAATTCAGCCAGTGCTTTCTCATTGCTCGATCATGTTCCTTATAGAGAGTGTCAAGTGGGAGGGGACGGATCTGCTGGAACATATGCTGAAACCTATTTAAGGCACAGAGAAGAGGGCACCTGAAGTACTGGAGCGTGTCCAGAGGAGAGCCACCAAGCTGGTGAGGGGCCTGGAGAACAAGTCCTATGAGGAGAGGCTGAGGGAACTGGGCATGTTTAGTTTGGAGAAGAGGAGGCTGAGGGGAGACCTCATTGCCCTCTACAACTACCTGAAGGAGGTTGTAAAGAGGCAGGTGTTGGCCTCTTCTCCCAAAGGACGAACGACAAGACCAGAGGAAATGGTCTGAAGTTGGGGCAGGGGAGATTTAGATTAGATATTAGAAAGAACTACTTTCCTGAGAGAGTGGTCAGGCACTGGAACAGCCTGCCCAGGGAGGTGGTGGAGTCACCATCCCTGGAGGGATTTAAGAAACGTATAGACATGGCTCTTCAGGGCATGCTCTAGTGCCCAAGGTTATTGGTTTATGGTGAGGTGTTGAGTGTGGGGTTTAGTTGGTGGGTGCGGTGTTTTTGGTGGGCGTTTGGTGTGGTGTGGTGTGTTTTTTGGTGGGTGGTGTTTTTGGGTTTTTTTTTTGTGGTTGGACTCGATGATCTCAGAGGTTCCTTCCAACCACTAAGATTCTGTGATTCTGTGATTCTGTGAGCATCTGGCCAGGATAAGACCAGCTGAACCATGGGAAGTGAGATCCATGCCAGGATGCAGGACTCTGGGGACTCGGCCCAGAGGGCAGGGGGGAGGGAGAGAGGGGTCCCACCGAGTGGGACGTCAGGATGGAAAGAGGAAGTCCACTTCTTTTGGGTGGGAGAAAGAATGGTTCAAAGTCCATTGGTGGGACCAGGGAGGTACCGAGCAGGTCCCAAACAAGAACAGGCTGCGGAGCCAGGTGAGAGAGGGAGCAGCAGGAGATGAGATACACAACACCCAGGAAAGCTTGTCTCAGGAACTGCTTGGAAAGGGATCTTCATTCCAGCTTCCACTGGTAAGCAAATCTGGGGCAATCCTGCTCTCTGCATTCTCACAACCAAGATGAAAATAGGAGCCCTTGTCTAGGATTTAGGGGAATTGCTGGGAATGTGCTTATAACTAACAAATAGCTTTGCTGCTGGACTGCAAAAAAGGAAATGTTATCCAAAGAATCAGCCATGTTGGTATCTACGGAAAGAAGTTACAGGCTATGAAGAAAATAAACCTCTGAGATTTTCAGGATGTTTAGATGTCTTGGAAAAGCTGGCAAACTTCACTGGAGCAAGGAGCTAAAAATCAGAGCTAGAAACAGAGTGATTAGCATGAGCATCTCGCCACTGGACCTTTAATATTCCCCTTGGAGAATAGAAACCTGAATAGAAAAATAGAGACCGTTAACCAGGTATGAAGCTGTGAGGAAGAGAATTTATACAGAATCTGAGAAGCTGCTGAGATTAGAGCAACTATACGATTTAGCCACTACTACTTTTAGTTCACAAAGTACCTACATTTTTACATTATGGTCTGAACTCTACCAATGAATTTTCCAATATTCACATTGAAATGCTCATATTGAGCTTGTATCTCAGACTTCAATAAAATTTGCCTTCCAAATGCCTTCCATCAAATTTCTATTTAAAAACCGAGCCCTAGCTTATTTTTCTACCCTCATCTGGAATTATGAGCCAGCATGGGGAGGTTTGCTCAAACTGGATCAGTTCAGTGACTATCAAATGACTCTTTCTCAAAATAGCACCTTTCACCAGCATTTAATGAGCTGTAGCTTCACAAAGAATAATGGATCCCTCTTCACAAGCCTGTCCCCGCCGATGTGTCTTCTGTCTACATGAACTGCACTGTTTTATATTATCACGCAGCGCTGGATTTGATGGGAAATGTGCTATTGTCTCCAACAACAGGAATGGCAGCCCCCAACTTTTCCAAGTCTGGGCTCTGCTCTCAGTGATCTCAATTCTGACTTTAACCCTTTCTCGTCCTCAGGAAGGGAATCGGATGAGCTCAACATCATATTGTTGGCGCAACCTCAAAGCAAAGTTTCACACCTGTCAGCCATTTCTACAGCTCTGATTTAAGAACTCATAATCCTAATGGATGTATCTTAACAATACCTCCCTGCAGCAAATTGCTGAAGACAGGCAGAAGATTTAAAAATTTGAAACAAGAGACTAATTGGAAACAAGATGCTCTGTGAGCAAAATGGTTCTGAGAGAAATGTCCCACAGATTTATGCCTTGTGACTGGAGTCTCCCATGTCTAATGTGCAGGATTCAATACAAACTTTTCCTCTATAATTCATAATTGTACTGTCATATATAGATTCCTTGATGTGTAGTCATTTATTGCTGCCAGTGCCGTAGGCTGCAGCAGCTTTGAGGAAAAGACCCTCAGAGGTCCCTTCCAACCTAAATTACCTTTTAATTCTATGACTCTCTGACTCAACAGGAATTCTCTCTTTACTCCAGCTCCCTACTTTCACAAACACGTAGGAAGATACTGTCTTCGAGACAAAATCCCTCTGTCAAATTTTTTTAAAAAACATCACACAGATTGAAATATTAGTAGGAGGGACCTGACAGACTGATGGATACAAAGCATGACTGTATAAGCTTCATTTCCTCAGGTAAGCAGCTAAGAGTAATTTCAGGATTTTGGAGAACAAACTCAGCCATTTTCATGCTTATTCATGATTTCTCAACTCCTGAAGCTAGCAAAATTGCAAAAACAAGCTTAGTCAGTATCTCTAAAGAATATGGCAGTAGAACTTCCAGCAGAGGATCCCAGTTTATCATCACCCCTTACAGATACCCCTGGTTGTGCTGCTGCCCACAGAGGGATGTTTCAGGTAGTTCTCCCTCCCACTCAGCAACTTCAATGCAGTAGAATTTCACTGCCAATAAAAACAAGGCCAAAGGCAAGGGAGAGAGAGTACTTCTGTCTGCATTTCATTCCTCTACAAACAAGCAACCAGGTTAGGCCAGTCTGAGTCCTCCAGACATTCCCATTATCTTGCAAGAGAAAGGAGTGATTTGTGCCACTGCCACCTCTGTTGCTCAGCAGCAGTGTCTGCAAGTGCCAGCAACGCTGGGTGC
Source organism: Calidris pugnax (assembly GCF_001431845.1). Classification (NCBI taxonomy): domain Eukaryota; kingdom Metazoa; phylum Chordata; class Aves; order Charadriiformes; family Scolopacidae; genus Calidris; species Calidris pugnax. The sequence continues at coordinate 232,752 of NW_015090985.1, read as the reverse complement.
CTCAGTGAGCCAGCAGGGGAAAGGGAAGAGGCACCAGTTGATAAGGCTACAAATAATTCCGTGAGATTCAAATAAAGGCCTCCTCTCTCTGGGCTTTGCTTTTAGAAACCAGCCCTCCAGTGATGCTGCACGTAACCCACTCAAGACCAGAAGGGTCCTGTGGTTATCCTAAACCTGGGGATTATTTCCTGAGTTTGTGCATGCCTATGTCTACGCATGCACATTGGTGTTTCTGCTCATCAAGCTCTTACCTCAACTCTAGATCAAACACACACTTTATGTCCAATTTGGGTCTCTGTCATTTCTTTCTTTTGTTTGATTATAAGTGCTATGGAGGCATCTAGAAAATTCTGTTGCTACCAAAGCCCCAGCAGAGGAAGATAGTCCAGTCCCAGTCCTAAAAGAAGAGGAATGGAATATAGCAAGAGAGTAAACAATCTCATGGTCTTCAAATGCCAGCTCAGTGCTGGGAGTTTCCTTCTTGTGTGCTTAGCTTTAGAGAAGGCTTTGTTGAGAGGAGCTAGAGCAGAGAGAAAAGACAAAGAAGGGTGGATCCAAAACAGAAGAAAAGTAACTAAGGACATGGAAAGAGGACAGGGAGAGAACCGTATCCATTGCATCCGCCTTTCTCTATGATAAAGTCATGCTGCAATGTTACTGTTAAGGAGGGTATGAGCTTCCATTATAAGCTTCTTTATGGTCATTCTTGTTCTCAACCAATTAAGCTGATATTCTGAAAACCTGATGTTTACCAAAAAGTGAATTTCCTTATTTTGAAAGTTAAAACCTGCTGGTTTTGGGAACAAGAAGGTTGTACATGTAGAAGAGAAGAAAGAGAAAATGCACTTCTCCTGTAATTTAGGAACCAATGTATTACCCAAATGGCTAAAAATAAAATAATATTTGGACTTCCTAATAAATGGATATGCAAGTGCTGTACACTTGACAAAGACTAAACACCCAGTAAACCCAGAAGGGTGGAGGCAGAGGTTCATTCAGTATTTTCTTACCTTTGCCTCTCCTTCCCTGGATGGCCCTTGCCAGCCACATCTATTCAGACCGTGTGCCCTTCTATTAATTAGTATCTGTCATGCAGGCATCTCCCTAATTCTCAGGCGCACAGACTACAGTCTAATGAACTTTTAATCTTCCACAGCACCACACAAGCTGGCCCCGATTAAACAATGTCAGATGCTGAGATGCTGCTGGAGCCGAGCTGCAAGAGGGTGTTTGGCTGGGCACAGGGTGGCAGTGCCCAGTCCTGCCTCACGCTGCGGCAGCTCTACAAGTCCACCCAGGGACTCCCCATTGATTAATTTCCACAGCCTGTGCTTTCATTTGTTTTCAACACTCCGCTGACCTTTGTGTAAGAGTTTAAATAAAACTCTACAGACACTTGAGGCCATCGCCTTGATAGTATCAGTTCATCATTGTATAAATTTGTCTCAGTGGATGGTAGTCTCGTGTTTGCGCGTGTGTGTTTGTGCGAGGGGGAGGGATCCTGCTCACCTGCCTCTTCTGTGAGCGCTGAAGCGTTTTTCAGCGAAATCAATGAGAAAACTTCACACTGCATCTCATGTTACTGCTCTGTGCTGGATAATGCAAAGGGATGACAATACACAGCAGTTTGAGATGCTGCTTCCTGGACTCTGTCTTCTTTTCAGACAATGCCCTTTCCCATGGGGTTTGCAGAAAGCTTCCTGGGAGCAGGAGTCAGGCCTTCCTGGTTTCCCTCTAAACCATTAGCTGGCAGAGTCATATTCCCTCCTGTGCTCTCTGACCAACTGATGGAATCTTAAATCTTCTGTTCAATGGAGCAACTTCATGAAGATGCTTCCTGTGGGACACTCAGGAAACAGGAAAGTGGCATTTGCTTCACCAGTTGCAATTTAGGAGAAAAGAGTATGAACTGTTCTGTTGGTGTTGTTTTTTTTTTTAAAAAAAAAAAGCTTAAATCTTCATGAGAGGGTTCTAGATGATGTGAAGGTAAATGCAGCCCCGCACATGGCTGAAGTGTGGTGAGATGATGGGAAGAAGCAATTGGTGGCTGGTTGATTTTGTCAGCATTTCCTTCATGGCTAGGTTGCTTCCTGCTCAGCAGGCAGGCTGGCCTGGAGTCCCTGGAGAGCCACCAGGACAGAAAGGTTCAGTGTCCCACTCTGGGCTTGGTGGGACCCCCAGGAGTTACAGGTTGCTGTGCACAACACCTTTGAGCACCCGTATCCGTGCTGGGTCTGGCATAAAAGACTTGCCTGAGGTGACACAGGACATCTGTCCGTTTAGCTTCCCAGGTTATACATGTTCCTACAGTTCTAACAGAAAGTTACTAAAAAAATGTATTTATGTCTGCTTGCTGCTTCTGTTTGCTACTGCTGGAAAAAACTGTATAGATGTAGATACATATATATAAAGTATCTTAGCAAAGCAGACCTAGACACTGCAATCGTTCTCTCCTCCTACTCTCAGGGAGGGATGTCAGACCAAACAGCACTCTGAAGCTGGTGAGATCTCAGTGCATACTGTACCCCAGAGGAAGCACTTAAGGTTAAGGAATAACAACAACAAAAACAACAACAACAAATACCACTTTCCCCCTTCTGAGCAACTTCATGTCACGGTGAATGCTCGACAGGCTGCTGTTCAAAGTCTGCTTGAAGAAAAACTGTATACATTATTAGCCACTTCCGTGCTTGTTAATTCTGTTTTTGTTTTTCACTGTTCAAAACTCTTCACAAATCCCCGTTGCACTGGAGCAACAGACTCCTACTTCCTTAGATTTGCAGGTTTCACTTAACAGGATTAGGTGACAGGATTTATTTAGAAACGTGTGGGATAAAAATACCCAGTTCATGAGTAATGGGGGGGAAAGCTCACAATTTTGTTGTTGCTTTTTTAAATTCAAACTTCTCAGCAGGGGAAAAGGTTCAGATCAGGTGTTTGCCACCTACACTCTTCAGTGCTAGAGAATGCTTAACTTTTTCTAGCAGGGGGAAGACTGGAGTGGAATAAATAGAGAACACTGAGTCTTGCTGTGACCTACAGGATGTGAGATTCGAAATGACTTGATCTTCCCACTGACATGGAATTTGTTAAAACATCTTCCTGTGACTTTAAGGAGTCTGAAGACTTCATTAGCTTGCTTTTCACAAAAGGCAGATCTCTATTAGTCCAAGCTGGCTGTAACATGTATCCCTCAACCATGGACCTACTCCCTTCTAAAGGCAGATCTCTATTAGTCCAAGCTGGCTATAACATGTGTCCCTCAACCATGGACCTACTCCCTGCTCTACAAGAGCTGCTTTGGTGACTCTGCCCTTCCCCTTTTCCTAGAAGGCCTGCCCAGTGCAGAAGATGCTCAAGAGGTGGTTAAACTCTACTCAGGACTGGCTTTGCTGCTTGTGGTAGATGTTAGCACCAAATCTAAGCTGAACATCCTGCTCAGTGGAAAAGAACTGGAAGGCATACTTTAACAGAAATGATCCTGGAAGCTTAATCTTTTTTAGTTAAGCAAAAGGAAGTATAAGTAATTATTTGATAATAATCTGCAAGTACCGACATGGAGAGGTGGAGACCTGAACACAGAGGGATCCTCACACCAGCAGACACAGTTGCAAAAGCGATGCTGCCTGGAAGCTACAAGCATTCAGGCCAGAATTAAGTTAATAATTTTTAATGTTGAGGGCAACTAACCTCTAGATTAACATGATGAAGTTTTTTGTAGAGTCTCTGTCACGGGAAATTTTAAAAACAAGATTAGATATTTTTTATAAAAGATTTTCTTAAGTTCAATCTCAGACATTAGATTGGAATCTGCAATTAATTTGGGTTAGTCCTGGTTCATGTCACGCAAGAGGCTAGAGTAAATGTTAATAATGTTCCTTTCTACATTAAAATCTAGAAAACTGGAAAAGCAAATGACCAGTAACAGTGGCTAGGAATGCTCACAGCCTTTTCTGCTCATCTATGAATATGCTGAACTGCCTGCATCCCAGCACAAATCCCCAAAGAACCCCTTTGGCACCGTTCTTCTGCTGTGAAGTTTGATCATTTACTTTTACCATCTGTTTCTGCTGTCTACCCAACTACACACACACATCCTAGGACCTTCCTTTGTCCTCTTTGGCTGCTTAGTTTCTGCAAAAACTTATTTGCCAAAGCCTTCTGAAAATTCAAGTGGACAGTATAAATCAGCTCACCCTTACTCCATTTATTGATGACTCCTCAAAGATGTCCAAGAGATCTGTAAACTATTAGGACTCCCCTTTACAGAAGCCACTTTGACACTTCCCAAGTAAACTGAACTAGATCATATTTATCCAAGTTCATGTCCTGCAGAAGGTTTCTGGTCCTCAGAAGATCAGGATTCTGGTTTTGGTTATAGTGATCTATTTGCCTATTAAAGCTTTCCTTCTAAGCTGGGAAAAACAGTTAGCCATCCTCAGATTTTGTTGTGCTGCACTTTTAATAGGATCGTAGCCAAGTGCTGCACGTGTCCTTTATAAAACCAGTATTATAAACCAGAAACAGACTGATTTTAATTCCTTTCTAAGAACTGCCACTGCCATTGCCACAGCACCCACCTGCCAATGCAATACTGACTTCACCTGACGTGCAATACCCCCATTCTGTCCCTGCCAACATCTCCTGCAAACATCAGCCAGCCCTCACACACACACTGCTGCGTTACTTGGAGTGGGAAATTTCTCCCCAGAGCAGAACTGCAGGAAGAATAGTGGTCTGAACACTCAGTTGTGTAAATCCTGGTCTGCACAGAAGGTGTACAGCATGTAGCTACTGTACTCAAAGGACAAGAATACTGAATTGTATTGCTTATTCGATCTGACGTACAGCAGAATGCTTGCCTAGTATGGAATCTTATCCCACTACACAGCTTTGCAAGTCAGCCAAGATCTCTCCACACTCTTCTGGTTGAAATCATACCATCCTCCTTATCCAGCTCTGTGTTTTGCTTACACTTCTGATACTTTTCAGTGCCAGCTCTGGCACTCTGATTAAAATCAGCCCGGAGGGGATTTGTTAGTCACATGTGCCTAAAGCTGAGTTAATACTTTTCCTTCCTATTCCTTGGCTTCTCTCATACTCTTGATGGAACTCCTAACATGCCTACAGGGAAAATGACAGTGTCATGTGGCCTTTGGGTCATTATCCCCTGAGGGTTCACACACACTTGTCAGATGCTTGAGCCCACATGAAATGGGAGTACGTACAGGCTTTGGGCTTTTGTGGGCTGAGTGTTGAGAATCTCTCCCAGGCTGGACCATCACAAACCCAGTTTCGATATCGTCTTGCTTCACAGAAAGACACAGTGGATTCTCTGGGGTTGTCTCTTTGCTTCTTGCAGATATCTTGCTGGGAGCACAGCAGTGTGGCCTAACAGCGAGTCCAAATTAAAGCCCACAAATGGTAAACTTTGCAGGTGCATAACATTCATTCTCCTGTAGAAAATGAAGGCAACATAACGAGATTTCCCAGTCTGTGTAACTATACTGCATGGGTTTCCAAATGCAATGAAGTCAGCTTTCGCCTTTCATGTTTTATTAATGCCTTGTAGCTAAGTAAAATGACTAATAAACTGGCATTTTAAAGAACTGGATGGAGCCATTCTGAAGACTGAATAATAACTAACCATTCATTTACTAAGTTCCCTCTAGCAGTTTTTCAGTACACACAGAATGAAAATCAGGGAGCTACTGAAATGAGTTCACCCTCCTTTGCAACAAATATGCTACTTACTGCAGGTGTACAAATTCACTCCAGCCCCTTCTGTCTAGTTTCTGCGTAGGGAAAGGAAGGAAAGATTGTTACCTTGCCCAGATTACAAAGTCAATGCTGGACCCAGAATTTAAACCCTGTAACAGCCTTGCTGGCGCACCTAATCGTTAGTCACCATTCTGCAGCATATTACAATGGAAGAAAGTTAAAAAGCTAAAGATTCCCCAAAGTCCAAATTAGTTGGAGGTGTTCTTTACTTATAAATCCTCTCTTTCGTTCTAGTTCCTCTTTATAAAGGGACCAAAGAGAGAGGGTTTCCTGAAGCAGGGAAAACTAGACAGAGGTGCTCTTAGATCTGTGTTTTCCCTGAGTGAGAACAGGATATTCACATATATTATGACTCCCACATGCACTGCTGGGACAATGCTCATCACCAGTATTTTCCTCTCTACTAAAAATTAAAAGAGGGATACCACATGCACGGCTTTATTTTCTAAGCAAGACACATTTGTACCTTATCAAGCTGCTAGCCTTTGTGACTGTTGACTGAAGCATGAGATGAAATAAGTAAGATGCTCGCTACAGAGAACATAAAAGATGTCACCAAGGCCTCTCAGCAAAGCAGTAGCAGGCCAGGCACTAAAATACAGGATTTCCTAATTCCTCATTCCATTATCAGCCCTTTAGAACAAGCTATTTGTCTCCACTTGTGCTTGTTCAAAAGTGCCTCTTAAAACCAAAATCCAGCTGTTGTCACTGAACTCAAAGCAGCTTTTGTTAAGCACTTCCCTAAATGCATTCCAAAATATGTTTGTTTCCACTAAACCTGATCTACCAGCTGCCATGACCATTGAAACTGGAATGGCCTGCTTCAATCTCCATCAATATATGAATGTTCTAAGCAGACATCTCAGACCAAAAAAAGAAATCCCAGGCTGGAACTTTATGGCTAGATAGACCGAAAAAAAAAAAAAGTGAGACTATGTATAAGAAAAGAGATAATAATGCACTAGACAAGAGATTGTATTGCATTATTCAACAGGCCTTATTCACTTTTGATTCCTGTGCTGCAAATATCACATTCTGGCAAATATCTGATTAGGAACTGGAAGTTTTCATAAGACAAATAGAGCAAGTGGAATTAAAAACAAAAAAAAAAAGCCACAAGGTAAGAAAAGGTAGAATGCATTGCTATTTCAAGGTTCTTTTGCATTTTAATACCAATGAACAATCTCGCAGGCAAAGTCAGCTCAGGTCTGTGAGACTCTCCCAACAGCCCCTGGTCTCTCTGCTCCCATCCAACTCTCTGCACCCTGGGCCACTCCTGCAGGTGAACATCAGGGACAATTGATGTGAAAGCTGATGTGAGGACACACAATCTAGAGCCTTCTGAAGGTAAGAAAATGGAGATCCTCACAGCCCGTGTAGGCTGTGTTGAAGTGAAACATTCTGCAGTCAATGGGAATCATTAGGTTAGGAGACAGTTGTTATCTTTTTGCCCTTGACAGAGGTCAGTCTGGAAATGCTAGAGGTGAGCGGGTGGTTCCCAGAAGAAATGGCAGCACATGCATGACATGGATTTATGCTTGCAATTCCAATAATTCTGCCTTCTTGAATTCAACCCTAATTGTAGTGTGCCTCGCTGATGATTTAGAGCGTTTGATTTACTGATCTTATTTTACTCTTCCTGCAATTTCACCTCTTTGATCAGATCTTGCCAGCAGGTTTTCATTACCAAATAGGTGGGTTTTTTAAATAGCGCAATTGCAAGTCATCATCATAAACATCAATCTTCATAACTCATCTGAGCACTCTTATGTTCTTGTAATGTCGTGTGTCAGGATTCTGCTGCAGAGATAAACCCCCATCTGTGTGGCTGCCAGCTTCTCGGTCCTTTATTGATTCTCCCCTATTTGCTGTAATTGAGTTTTTATACTTACCTTGTTCTTCAGTACATAAATGCCTACCAGAGACAGGGAAAAGAGAGACAGACCAGGGATTGCCACTCCTCATCACCTCTCGGCAGAAGAGGGTGCTGTGCAACACTGATTACAATAGCTACTCCAGCCACTGAGGCAGTTAAGCTGAGGATTGCCTATCCACGTACTACTCACACATCAGCAGGTGACTGTAGGAAAAAGCTTATGTTCCTTATTTTCCACTGGATGGGGAAGGAGAAGGCACTAATCTGCAATTTTCCAGCACTGACTCATCCGTTCTGAGTCGCCCGTGTTAAAGTGAGCCTTAAAGGGAACTTTTTGTTTATTATACAGGACTGTAGACAGGCTCCAGTACATGTCGCTGTCTGAAATGCTTGCATGTTTAAAATCCAGATTCCCCTTTAATTTAATATGGACTCGGCTATATTTATAGGTAAGTGTTTGCAGGTATGTGTTTTAGGATTCATCCTTAGCTGGCAGGCAGCTAATGTAGCCTCCCTATTATTACTACTTTTACTCTATGACCCCAGTCTCTGGTGGAGTGATAGTTACACAGATCACACTGTTGTCCCAAAGCAAGACGCCAATGTACACACAGAGCAGAGGTATTTATTGAAATCATTTCTGGAGAGATGGGTGCTAGTTGGTAATTCTGGCTATGCCCTCATAAAGGGTCACAGGCGATGTGTAACACTGCTGATGTCCTCAGTGGACACTTGCGAGCCACAATTAAACAATGAGTTAGCCACCCCTCAGAGAAGAGGCAGGGAGGTGGGTAAGGACTTTATTTCTAGTTTTGCCTCCAGTTTTACTTTCTGATCTCAGTTTTCCAGCCTCTGAAAAGAAAAGGAATCAGTTAGCTCTGACTAGATACAGGACCTCTGCTCTCCCAAAGAGTGAGCTGCAGCTCCCTGACTTTCCAAGAATTTCCAGGAGAGGCCTTTGAGATGCCCCTGGCAGACAATGCTGAAGAGCATCTTCTCAAACTTTCTTTTAGCACATAGGACAGCCTTACACGCCACTTTTATTCCCTAAAGAACCATGTCACAAGGCTGTTAGCTCTGGCACGAAACAGACTTGCTCACCAGGTGCTTCTGCCTATCCCGGCACAAAGTAGCAGCAAACTGGTGAGTGGTTCTGCTTCCTGCTGGTATCTACTGGCTGTAACCAAATGGAGCAATTGTGTGTCCTGGGCCGTCTGCTGCTAATGGCAGAGAGAAGTTTTCATTCTGCAAAATCGTTCCTGCATATACAAGTACACCAGATTAAACTATTTCTTGTTCCCTTTTCAGTACTGTAGATACTTCCATTTTCCAAGTTACCCAGTTTGAATTTGGCAGCCATTTTGAGGCCTGTGCAGCAAGAACAATGCACGCACGTCTGAGTTTGTTCTGAAGAAGCAGAACATTTTTGGCTTTTTTTGTGTTTCTACCACTAGAGAGCAGGAGAATGGTTCTCCCAGCTGCCTCTGGCAGCTCCGGCAGGGATAGCTGCTGTGAATCACCGAGAAGCTCCTGGTGTAAGGGAGTTTCTGGGGCTGACACTCACGGGGAAGCTGGACAACCTTTCAGTCCATTTATCAAACCCTTGCTGTTGCCATTTCCAGCCAGATGAAACCAGGCTAAGGATGAAGCAGAAAGAACAGTCTGCATTCAGAATAACGTGATGAAGTTCTAACACCAACACAGACATACACACAGTCAACACTCTGTGTTCCACCAAGACAAGCTAGTTCTTTTTTTTTGTTTGTTTTAAAATATGAGTCTAGCCTAGATTCCACCCAAGGAGAAGAATACTCACGATATTAAGGGTTGAACTCTGCCAAAATATACCTAGAACAGGAATTACAAGGGAAACTACATTCATGTGCTTTGTGGTCTGTGATCATTACCCTCTAGATATTTTTGCATAATTAGGAGAAACATCTCCCTGAGCCATGAAATTTGGTTCTAGGTTTTCAGTTTTTCCTAATGCTTACGCAAATAGTTGGATTAAACTACAGCTGTGGTTTCACACACTGGTCTACCAGCTGGCAGATGCTGAAAGAGGAGAGGTCTTTTTCACCTTCCAGCTCTGCTCTCCCTTCCCCTTTCCTTGCACTTATGGGACCTTCACAAACAAATGCTTCTATTTGCTAATACAGAAAAAGTGGAGGTTTTTTTGTTCTGATTCTTTAGTAGAGCACATCTGTTTGTTAAAGCACCTGATGAGAGCCAAAGGCAGCAAAAGCAGCAGAGTGTAGGAGGTAGCTGGGGAAATAAAGCCTCCCTCTTTCAATAGCAATAACCTTTTGATCAGGTTCACTCTGACAGATGAAATAGCAAGGTAAAGTAGAGATATCAGGAAGGGATTCCTTGCCAGGAAAGCTGCTGAGATGTTTTCAGAAAAGAAATGCTGGAAGCCCTGAAGAACATTCTGTACTGGGCTCTGACTGGGCAGTATCAGATAGTACCTTTACAGGAGTCTCAGGACTCTGATTTCAGCAGCAAACGTGAAAAAGGACAGAGCAACAGTGATTTGCCTTGCAGGACAAGCCATCATGTGAGAAAGGACAACGCAGTGAATCACAGACTGAAGGAAGACCTCAAACAGAAACAACTGATCCAGACTGTATTTCCCACTCCACAAACTGTGTTAATTCTTCAAGCACAAGGTCGACGTAAGATTGTCGGGCCAGCCAGTCAGCATTACCCTGCAAAACCTGCTGGAAAAAGATGCTGTAAACCCAGTTCTTACAAAAAAAGTGTTGCCTGAGCCTGGTGGTTATGTTTGGCTCTGACTGGACTTCGGCCAGTCAGCATTACCCTGCAAAACCTGCTGTAAACCCAGCTCTTACAAAAAAAGAGTTGCCTGAGCCTTGTGGTTATGTTTGGCTCTGACTGGACTTCACAGCCAGCAGTCCTCTCGGAGACATGCTGCTGGCCCAAGAGTGATGCTGCTCTGCTCAGGTAGAACTCCTGTGATTTTACAGTCCAAGAAGTATTTGGCTTATTCTTCTGCTATATACTTTAGAGCAAATGCATTGTTAGGTGGGACAAAGGCTGGCAGATACCAAGCGGAGTTTCTCAGCTACTCCTAAGTAGATTCAAATTCCTGTCTGCTTTGTTCCTTCACAAAAGTAGCTTTTTACACTGCAGTCATTTTCCCACCAGGTTGTATCAGCAGATTGTGCTGAAACCCAAGGCACCGATTTTCTCACCTGCGATAACTAGCTAAGGTTCCACTTTACATATTGACTGACCTATTTAAGAAACAGGCAAGTCCTAGGGAGCGTGCTGCATAAATCACACGTGGCAGGCAGGGGAGCGGAGGCTCCATTCCTACTCGTCGTGAAGAATGTGCATTTGCTTGTACACTTAAGTTGCAAACTTCCTTAAGTGGACTGATGCAATCAAGGGACAAATTATCTCCATTACAGCAATGTGCTCCAGACAAAAGTCCTGTTAAAAGTCCTGACTGTGAAGCCACAGTTTCTCAGGTTTAGAATAGAAAGGTCAATCTCCCCGATCTGAGCTTAGTCTATTTCACAGATTTGTTTCACATTCTTGTTCACGCTAACTGAATGAAATTCATTGAAATTAAAGCTAGAAAAAAATAGAGAAGGAATGAAGATCTGACGTAGCTCTGAGAAGGGAAAATGTGGACTAGGAATCTGTTCCTAAACTTCATGACTTGCCCATGTTTTAATAAAGTATCAAGCAAGCCCTATATCCTGTTACTAATGAACTTTAAAGAGGGCATTTGTAGATGGTAAAAAACTTGGGTCTTTTGTGTCCAACCTCCTTAGTGGCAAACTCTTCCAGAACATCCCTGGCTTGATGCTAGGAAAGCTTTTTTCCTACTTTTCAGTCTAAATTTGACTTGTGGCCACCTTATGGCCATCTATTTTTGTCCCAGTGTATCTTAGCTCATCCGTGGTTTAGATTCCTTGCATTCCCTTTGCTGCCAGTCTTGTTCTCAGCAGATTCTGTGGGATTTAGCCCCCTTGTAGTTCAAATAACTTAGTGAGGGCGTTATCACTCTGCTCTATTTTGGTAGTTTGGTAGTTTGGTATTTTGGTAGTTCCGTTGTGATGGGCTTCATTACGGTGATTTATAGGAGAATCCTAGCTCAGACCAGGCTCTGCTGTGTTAGGCACTGCATAAAACATACTTTCTCAGGCAGCTGCTGTTCCAGAGTGTTAATGTTCTAGATAAAGGGTTTTGCCTGGGATAGATTAATTTTCTTCACAGTAGCTGGCATGGGGCAGTGTTTTGGATTTGTGCTGGCAACAGTGTTGACAACACAGGGATGTTGGGATGTTTTCCTTATTGCTGAGCAGGGCTTACAAAGAGTTAAAGCCTTTTCTGCTCCTCACACCCCCCACCATCGAGTAGGCTGGACATGCACGAGGACTTGGGGTGGGACACAGCTGACCCCAACTGCCCAAAGGGATACCCCATACCATATCACCTTGTGCTCACCATATAAAGCTGAGGGAAGCAGAAGAAATGGGGGGATGTTGGGAGTTATGGTGTTTTCTCAAGTAATGATTACACGTGATGGAGCCCTCCTTTCCTGAAGATGGCTGAACATGCCTGTTGATGGGTACCTGAAGATGGCTGAACATGCCTGTTGATGGATAGTAGAATCATAGAATCACAGAATGGTTAGAGTTGGAAGGGGCCTTGAAGATCACCAAGTTCCAACCCCCTGCCCCGGGCAGGGACACCTCCCACCAGACCAGGTTGCTCCAAGCCCCATCCAGCCTGGCCTTGAACCCCTCCAGGGATGGGGCAGCCACAGCTTCTCTGGGCAACCTGGGCCAGGCTCTCACCACCCTCACAGTAAAAGAAGAATTTCTTTCAAAGAATTTCTTTCTAGTATCTAATCTAAATCTCCCTTCTTTCAATTTAATACCATTACCCCTCCCGTCCTATTTCCAGTGTCTCACCACCCTCAGAGTAAAAGAAGAATTTATCTCAAAGAATTTCTTTCTAGTATCTAATATAAATCTCCCCTCTTTCAATTTAATACCATCACCCCTCACGTCCTATCGCTGCACTTCCTGACAAAGAGTCCCTCCCCAGCTCTCCTGTAGCTCCCTTCAGGTACTGAAAGGCCACTATAAGGTCTCCTGGAGCCTTCTCTTCTCCAGGCTGAACAGCCCCAGCTCTCTCAGCCTGTCTTCATAGCAGAGGTGCTCCAGCCCTCTGAGCACTTTAGTGGCCCTCCGCTGGACCCGTTCCAACAGGTCCATGTTCTTCCTGTGTTGAGGACTCCAAAGGTCAACACAGTACTCCAGGTGGGGTCTCACGAGAGCAGAGTAGAGGTGTAGGAAGTAGTGAATGAATTCCTTACTTTGTTTTGCTCGTGCACACGGCTTTTGCTTTACTTTAAGCTGTCTTTATCCCAACTCACAAGTTTTCCTTAATTTTCCTGATTCTTCTCCCCATGCCACTGGGGGGAAGAGAATCCCAACTCACAAGTTTTCCTTAATTTTCCCAATTCTTCTCCCTCTGCCACAGGGGGGAAGAGAAGTGAGAGAGTGGCTGCGTGGTCCTAGCTGCTGTCTGGGGTTAAACCATGACAAGAGCAAAGAGAAGATGAAGGTGGGAGGGTGATTTAATCATACTCACATTGTCATTCAGTGGTGAAAGCAGGTGTAGGGCCAAGGTGTCCTGAATACTAACCCAGTTCAATATACCAACGCTGTTTCTCTGTTACAACACTGATACGTCAGCTAATTTTCCATTTGCAAAGTTTCACCTTGTCACTATCTATGTAATAGATAACGCCTAAAACCAGCTCCAATCTAAAGAGATCAGTTCACACAGAGCAGTCTCCAACGTGTGTAGCTGCTTTTGCGAATAAACTTTGCTTTCCCTCCAAGGGCTTGCAGACAACCAGCACTGCTGTGGCTTGAACACTAGATAAACCTAAATTTGTAACTGGTTCTGTTTAGCTCGCCACAGGCAGTTAAAAGCAAGCAATTTGAGATAGGGCCCGTTCCTCAGTCGGGAAGGTGCCTGTGTGTCTGAGGTGTGAGGTCAAAGGTTGATGCAGACAATTAGTAACCAGAGTTCCTGTCCCCTGTTCTCAGCTCTTGCCATGGCTCATTACTGAATTTAGTCCTATTTAAACTGGTATGGCTTGAGGGACTCCTGCCACAAGATCTATCCACCCTAATAAATAAGACCGTCTCCTGTTCTCAGCTCTTGCCATGGCTCATTACTGAATTTAGCCCTATTTAAACTGGTATGGCTTGAGGGACTCCTGCCACAAGCTCTGTCCACCCTCATAAATAAGACCACCATCCTTCACACACACACACAAAACAATCAAAAGAAGTTGGATTGTTCTTAAAAATAACTTAAGGCCAATGGCTTCCCCAAGTCCTGTGCGTGACCACGGGCAACACCTGAGGCCCCAGGATAAAAAGACAATTGGAGGTGAGTTTTCACTAGAATATATCAGCAAAAAGGAAGAGAAAACAAAGCAATTTCGAGGTAGAATCTGCAGCAGCATTGTATTATGAAAGAAGGAAACAGTAAAATGTCTTCTTTCCCACTGTGGTGAAATTGTATCTATAACATGATGTTCTGTGATAGGCTCCTTATTATCATAAAGACATCGACTGATTTTGTAGGGCGTTCTGAAAAGTGATTAAGGAGCTGAAAGGTGAAGAAAGATTGAATTAACAAAATTAAAGATGTATAGCTTGACTCAGCAATAACTGGGGGCCCATGACAACCACCTACCAATAGCTGAAGGGCTTGAATACAAGAGGGGAGGGAAATTTAGTTTGTTATGAAATGCTGTAACAAGAAGGAAGGGAAAGAGAATGGAGAAAAGGAGCACAGGCTAAAGCCTTAGAGAGCTTCCCAACAGGGAGATGTTGCTGCTACATCAACAGTGCAAGTGATGAGACAGAAATGTTCAATACTTGTGGAAACGAAAGTCTTGAGCACAAATACCTGACCAGCTCTGCTATAGAGAACGAGAGCACAGAAAGGGAAAATATAGCTGTCCTGGAAAACACCCTGAAGTCACTGCCCAAGTCCACTTCACTTGCTTCAAGTTCCTGGTCAACTCTTTGGAGTCTTTAGTTGCAAACAGGCAACAATGGGTGATTCAAGCAAAAGGAAGCACCAGGCTCTGTGAACTTGGGCAGAGTGACATAACAAACGTGTTAGCCTGAGCGAGAGGCCTTGAGAGACTCGCAGTGACAGTGGTGATACAGTATCTGTATGAAAAGACACCTGAACGAGTCCCACTATTCTGAGTTTCCATGTTCCTGCCCTTGAATGCAGCTGAGGAGCAGAGTTAAAAATGAGGGAGGCAACTTCTACACAAGCGTAGCCTTCAGCCTCACCCCTCAGTTTTCTTTTACCCACCTAAGTTAGCGCAAATTGAAACTGGTCCAACACTTGCTAATTGCCAGGTATCCCGCAGAGCTCTCACAAAACCAGAGACTAATCAAAGAACCTAGCAAGGGAGCGTGTGTGTCTGTGTGTACGTGTGTGAAGCACATCTATACTTGTTAAGTTCCGGCAGGCAGTTGTCCCAACTCTGCTATAAAGCATAATGTTGCCCTAATTCAGGAAAGAATTTCACCTTGTATCTGTAAAATGGGGAGAATTGTGTCCCCCTACTTCATCACAATATTACAAACCTGATAAACTAATTGCAAAAAACCCTCAAGAGATCTCTGGATGAAAGCACAGAGTTCATGTTTGCAGAATTCAGACAGAGAAGGTTCTCTTTAACAGCTCAGCAAGGAGTTAGTTACGTTAAGGACAAAGGCTAACAATTCTCACCTTTCTACGAATTATTCCACTGCCTTTAACTGGTATCTCCCAAACCAAGAACAATCAACCTAGTTGTCCAAAATCCAGCTCGTTGTTTATTCTTGAGTAATAAAGGTAGACATCCAGTCCTACTGTACGAGAGGCCTGTAGACACTCCCAAGAGGTACAATGGCCCAAGTGTCAGGGACAACAGGTTTTTCCAAAATCTCCCTAGACTGTCCTTTTCAGCAGACACTGCTTTGCAAGGCTGCTGCCCTGGCCCTGAGGAGATCAGCTCAGGGTATCTTTAGAAATGACAAAGTCCTGAGTCCACACCTTAGAGAAAAAGCAAAACAGATAAAATCGGGATATCAGTTTCTGCTAAAATGTTGGGATTGTGCTTGAGAGAAATAAAATGCCTTCAAATGACCAAGCTTATCTCTTGGCCTTGTGTTTTTCCTGTGCCTTGAAGATGTCTGTGCTCAAAGCTTTTCCCTTTCTTTGGACAATAGGGGCTGCAAAGGAGCCTTTTCAGTGTGTCAGGTCAATAGTCCAAAGACTGAGAAGGATTTATGCTATAGATAGTAACAGCATCAAAGAGGCCATTACAACTTCAGCACCAGTAATCCCCATTTTAAAAACTCCATTATCTGACTGGTTCTTCATTTGCTTGTCACGTAATCCTTGTTGTTGTGGTAACTCAGAAACGAATGCTGTGAGCTTAATAGAGATAGTGACAGAATTGCCTGTCCCTGGATCCAGTCAGGATGGTTATGGGCAAGACAGAAAGAAATCAGAGACTAATAAAGAATTCAAAGATGTTACTGAACGACAGGAATGAAGTCTGTGAGGATGCTGCTGCAATTGTGAAATGCTTACAGACCTTCTTGGGGATCGACTATTTTCTGATTTTCATTAATCATTCAAGCTCAAATCCCTGACACTCTAGTTTTTTAGAAAACATTTCAACATAGGTCATGAATAACGAACAGATCTGTTCTCTGGGTCTGAGATTGCTGGTTTCTACAGAAATCTATGTGCTTCTGGGACGATGGAAAATGGGTTCCTTTATTAACCAGAACACCAATTATTTCTAATATTTATATCCTCTTCCATGACATTAGATGTCTTGGTAAAAAAAAAAATGCAGCACCTCTCTCCTCTTGGGCGACCAGTTGCAGTCTAGTTCAAACTGGTACAAGACTCCATGTATTGACCTACACAGGAATGTTTGATTTATTTTGGAGGACACGGGCTGTAACTCAGGAAGCCGCCTTTGCTGTGATCAATAAATTGAAGGTAGAAGTGGGGCTCATTTCTCACCGAAAAGGAAACAGAAGGCCAACAGGCTTGTAAGCTGATCATGGCTTATCTGTGGAAGAATCCCTTGTTTTCAGAGACTCTTCCAAGTAGCCAAAAATAAGAGTCAAAAATAAGAGGCTGAGAAACAGAGTGATCATTCCTGGGAAGATCCTGTCAGGTGTAAAAAAGACCATGCTCCTGACTGCATCTATATCCCAAACCCAGCCTCTAAAGATCCCAACCCTTGGCAGCCTGCTAAAAAAGAGGTTCTGCAGGATTAGGGAGAGATTATCACAAAGCTCTCTTACTAAGAATGTGCTAAAATAGGGAATACAAAGACGACCAGTTATGGCACTGAATGTTGTCAGATCAACTTTAACTCTCGAGAATCTGATGCAAAGTATGTTTTAAAGCAGCTTTTTAAGATGCAATGCCTCAGGCAGGCCCAAGGCACTGGGCCCATGACTAAATAGCACTTTGTGACAATGACACCAAATGAGAAAAGGTAGCTTCTCCCTTAATCAGCAACTTCTGGAGTGCTTCTGTATGGGACTGAGAGGACTCATCACTCAGCTGTAACATCTGACCGAATACAGAGTTTCTCTTTTGGAGAATAGTCTAATATTTTAGTCTGGAGTTGGAACAAAGCATCCTGTGGAGCAGAAGCCAAGATGCAAATCTAAAAAGAGAGCTCAGCAAAAACCTATGGAAGAACCTGTAAGATACGAAGACACTGGAGCATTTAGGAAATAAGTCAGCTATTTGTTTGCCTCAAAAATAAATAGCTAGGAGTTAAGGAATAAAAGATAGCCCTGCCTCAAGCTGTTGCATATATGAAGGAAGGTAGAAACAAATTGTTTCCTTTAGAATAGGTTCCAAATCATTGGTTAGTAAATCAGATGTAGGGATGGATGCAAATTCTCTACTGCTGCTTAATGAGTAGCAGCTGGCATACATCACGGACTAAAGAGATATGATAGCTGAATTTTCATGACTAGAGAGTTGAGGGTCGGGAAAGGATCATCCATCACCGATTTCACTGTCACCATAACAATGAAGTGACGTCCCTTTCTGTCTGCAGTTTTGGACACCCAGCAGCCTCAACAGGAGTAATTTATTACTATTGTGCTCTTCATTTATTCTATCCTATGAATTTGCAGGAAACAGCAGTTAAAGAAAAGGGAAGATAAACCTGCATTTCAAATTGGCTTGCGATGACACTTTGGAAAACAACAGAATTGCTTTACCATAAATTGCTTGCAATGGTCAGGCTGTGACTGGCTTTAGCAGATTCATTTTACTCAAATGAAGAGCACAGCAACTCTGCATTCACAATGCCAGCCAGCACTGCGTGAGGAGGCAGGACACCCAGCGCTCACCTTCTAAAGACAGATCACTATTCAACTTGCAGTGTCAGAATCCTTGGTGCACCAACAGGGCTTAATTGCCCCACCAGCCCTCCCAAACAACCTCTACTCTGCTCCAGGAGCTCCATTCCAGCCCAGGGTAACCAGGCCTGGCCTGAGCTACAATGGAAGTGTATCTGGTTCCATGCGTGTTCCTGAGCTGTTAATTGGCTTTCCTGGACTGACCTTGGACCTGACTTGTTCTTTGCCTGAGCATGGCTGGACTGGTGATGGAACCTGTAACCATCACCAGCCCTGTCCTGCTTGCCCAGCTGAGGTACTCTGGAGTACTCAGCTGCTGGCCTGCCACTCCTCATGGAACAGCCCTGCTCTTGCTGCTCCCCAAAACTTAGTAATTTCACCTACAACCTCTTGGTGAGGGCAACGTGTGTGTGGATGAGAGGGACAGGGATGCATCGGGGCGGGGGGGCTAAAGAAGCAGTTCTTCCATGATTACTTCCTCACTCATAGTTCTCTCCTTTTCCATATGCTTCTGTTGTGCAGCTGCAATTCATTGTCAGTAACAAAATAAAATTACAGTCTCAGGACTAATTAGGATGGGGGACAAGATAAAGGATGTCTTATGAATTTGAGATAGGGTTAGAAAGAAGAGTGATTAGAGAATGGGACTGGTAACCAGAGCCTCAAGAACAAACCTCGCTCATGTGCTCATAGCAGAGCACCAGTCAATGCCTTCTCTTGATGACTGGATAGAGAGCATTCAATGATTTCAGTTCTGTTCCCAGACAGAAACTGGCTCGCCTGTTAAGAACTGGTTGAACCACGAAAGCAAACTTTCTCCCTTTTTAGAGCGGCACATGCAAGGGTAGGAAAAGTTTTTCTGCTTGAATCATTTGATAGATGTCTAAAAGCCTGGAGTTCTTCAGGGCTGTTAAATATCAATCATTACGAAAATCATACATATTCAGTGGCAGAGGTGTAATTCAAAAAACAGGATAAGCTTTTGAATAATCTGAAGGATGTGTGTGCCTCAATTCCCTATTTAATTCCCTCCCCAGCTTTTTAAAACACAGGCACAAACTATTTCCAATGGGATGTACCCTGTCTAAAGATATTAAAAGGGATGAGTGTATGCACTGAAGTACACTTCCATTCCATGGGTTGATTTGCCTTCATGCTATGTTGATTTTAAAGTAACGGAATTATAAAATCTCAGTAAAACAGAATGAAGAAAATATTACTAATGCTGCAGAGCTCACAGCAAATTGTAGTCATGTCTCACTCAAGCGTGTGAATTGCAATGATGCTCACTTTCACAGCAGTCTTCCTCCTAGGAAACTTAATATACTTTTTCTTGCTCTTCTTCAAGAAGAGGATGAATATCTCAAACTTGCAAATAGGGTCATACACAATTCCATGACTTCTGCAAGGTTACACTGTCTTGGTTTCCAGTCTGAACCCTAGACCATTACTAAGCAAAGTAATTTTCAAGTGTAACTATCACGTTGGGGAGGACCTCCAGAAACAAAACTGCCTTCAAGCCAGAGCAGATCTAACTCAGTAAGGATTATCAGTCACACACACCCATAAGCCATTTGCTGTTTTTTGCTCTTGAGTTTACCTATATAAAGAGAAAGTCAGGATTTGTGAACTCCAGTGACTTCCAGCTTCCAGAACTATTTGACAGACAATGTAAACCAGCTCATGCTGTTCAAACTCCCTCACACCCTGCCCCTGAAAAATGGGGCCTTAAAATTAGTCAAGAGTCTTAGCAGGTTTGCGTGGAGCAGGGCTTACACAGATTGGGGATTTGGGCCCTTACAGTACTTAAATTCTTCTCTGCAGTTAGAAATAAATGTCACTTTTCCCTGCAGTTAAAAAAGGCACTATGTGCATCTGTGCTTTTCAACAGAGTTCATTTTCCTTCCTGCTGTTAGTGACAGCAATATACAGCAGAGGGACCCCAAGTCTTCTGCAGCTGTGCCTGAGCATTGTGTTCCACGCAGCAGGACCGTGGCGAGGACAGCCTCTCACAGCAGTGCAGGAACTGGGACAGAGACCCACAAGGAAAAAGGCTTTTGAGCTCAGTCACCCAACACACCAATTAAACAGGAGCAAGACACGCATATATTTCTAAAGGCTTTTTTTCCTGCCATTGTTACAGGTTTCTGAAAGGTAGATGGATGGATCAGACCAGTGAATAAGTGGGACAGTGGTAACGCTTCTAAAATAGCATCCCCTACCACTAATACATCATTTGTGCTGGACCTGAAGGGTAAAATGTCGGTTTTCCTTGCTTTTCTTCTTCTTGTTGTTGCTACTACATATAGCTCTGAAAATAGATTTTTATAGTAAACAGCTCTCGGGGGAAAAGGTATAATCTGAAAGGTAGATGGATGGATCAGACCAGTGAATAAGTGGGACAGTGGTAACGCTTCTAAAATAGCATCCCCTACCACTAATACATCATTTGTGCTGGACCTGAAGGGTAAAATGTCGGTTTTCCTTGCCTTTCTTCTTCTTCTTGTTGCTACTACATATAGCTCTGAAAATAGATTTTTATAGTAAACAGCTCTTGGGGGAAAAGGTATAATTGATGATGTCTTGGACAAAGAGGCACCCTGTTGATAATCAGACTGGGATAAAAAGCCATTTTCTACACCATATATTTTCATTTCTTTTTCCTCTGTGAAGTGAAACTTTTGGGGTACTTTTGAGTTTGTTTGGAGTCCATATTACCCTTGAAGTATGTGCAATAATACTGATCAGCTTTGACAATAATTTGTATACCCCAGTGGTCTGAGTATGATATGCATTTCTTCTGCTGCTCCTTTACTAGCAAGTTATTTATTTTCCTTACTTGGTCTTTTAGCTCAAGTTGAACTTAAGAGTGGTGGTCCAGTGCTTTATCTCAAGTCAAAACCGTGATGCCTATGGAAGCAGCATTCTCAAAGGAGTCCAAAGTATGATGTTCATTAAACAGCAAATGTATGAATGACACAAAAACATTCCCTTGCAGTTCAGGTACCTATTAATTGGGGATACAGTAAAGCAAGTCCTCTAACAATGAGGAAACTCAAGCTGCTGACCAACACATCTCACCTTAACTGCACGCTCAGACTGTGAGACATAATCCAAGAAGAAATAGTGAACTACACAAACTGCAACATTTAGAAAACAGAATGACCCACCTCTGGCAGTGGCCTGAAGTCTCAGCCATACCATCTTCTAATCCTATCGGCAGACTGGCAACTAAGACACAAGCTCAAAACTGAGGGTTCATTTCCAGAGTCTACATAGATATGCATGTATATGTCCACTTGGAAAAATGCAGATGTATGTACATAGGCAATCTTTATTAGGTTTCTTACCCAATATATGCCCAATCTACATAGTGCACTTTTTAAAACAACCCTCATTTAGATATTCATACAGCACAACCATTGTGATTCAGACAGAGACATGTAACAAAGCTGCATACAGCCTCCATCTACCCATTCCTTAGATCTAGAATACCAGGAATTTGCTTAGTTTTGGAATCTGTGATATGGATTTAACACAGCAGAAATCTACCTGATTCTTTCCCCAACCCATGTAGATATCACTTGTGGCATAAAACAAGCGACGCTGAGTAACATGGACTAGAAATACGCTGCCAGTACAAAATGAGTAGTTTTGTTCCTTGACTGCCAATGGCACCTCAAAACTTTAACTGTCTGAATGCACTGTTCCAAAAGAAAGCAAGTTAATGATATTAAGGAATAGCTTTCCTTTCACCTGATCATCTTATTCTCTCTTTTCCTTCCACCACACTTCTCTACCACCTACTATACATGCACAAGGATGCCCTCACAGCATCACTCAGATTAAGGCGGTCCTTTGCACAGTACTGTAACTACAGCTTCGGTATCTTTTCAAAAAGAATCTCCATTTTAGCATTACCACTTCAAGTGTCTTATACCAGGCCTTCAAAGCAAAAGATCTATTTTAAAATAATAACTGCCTAACAATTCACTCGATGTTTTTCTACATGTAGAACCGTTATTTTCCACGCTTCCCCCAAAATAAAAAACAACGTGAATCTGTGAAGTTTGCCTTGTACACTTAATTTGGAAGCTCTTGTATTTAAGAAGTACCACATATTTTGAGACTCAAAAGAAAAGACCAAGACCTAACTATATTGTTGAAGAAACTGTATTGAAACTGCCACAGCTGACAAGCTCAGTCAGAGAGGTAAACTTAAAATATATTGTATTTCTACCAGTGAGCTGTTCATTTACCTGGGAACAAGGATCCAACCAGACAGCAAAGGCAATCTGAATACTTTATGCCACCACAGAAGGTAGAAAAATGAATTTTTAAAAATCTGATTTAATATAAGAAACTCTAGAGCAATGCCACTGATGACATTAGGATGAATTTCTGTGTATTTACTCAGTGAGACTGAGAGCAGAGTTGAAGCCCATATATTCAGACCATGCTTTGGAAAAGATTTACTGCAAATAAGCAGCCATTCAGTCACCAACACCTTTCTCTTGAAGGCAGGTTAAATGCTTGTGAGGACTTACCTTGCAGACATCAAGAAGCAAATATTTGAGACTTAAATACTTGTATTTAGAAGAAGTCGTATCAGTGAGAAATGATTATTTGGATATCCAAGTTGATGGAAAAATACCAGACTAGCATTTATGCTTGGCATTACAACTGTGCTTAACTATCATTGAAGCCAATGCTTAAAGCTATACATTCTAAAATCATTGTATCACTCACTGTGCTTCTTGTACGCTCACAGGGCAAAACACAAATGGGTCCAAACATTGCTAAGAGCAGGAAAAGAACCCTAACCAATTCCAAATCCCACAATGGTAATAAAAATAGCACAAGTGCTGATTCATTAAGCTGTAAAGTTTCCACCTCCAGACCTCAGGAGTAGAAGAAATGATATAACCAATCAGCAGAACTAAACAGTCTCCTTCTCTGGAGAGACTCCAAACCCGCCTGGACGCGCTCCTGTCCAGCCTGCTCTGGGTGACCCTGCTGTGGCAGAGGGTTGGACAAGATGATCTCTGAAGGTCCCTTCCAACCCCGACATTTCTGTGATGCTTTGATTCTGTAAATAGATCAGGCAACTACCTGGAATCCCATGAAATTCTAAAGTAAGTACAATGCTGAAAATAGCATTTAATTTTATTAACTTTTTAAATACTTAAGGCCTAAACCCACTGCTTTCAAAGCTCTGCTTACACTCCCAATTATACTGTTTTGTGTTCCTGCTATGACTTATAACTGTGCAGTGCTGTGCGACCAATTTATTTGTTTTTGTTTGCTCATTTATTCTTTGCAACAAAGACTGAAATTTACTTGGAATCTATATTTCACTTGGAAAAAATCTTACTTGATCAGTAAGATCTATCCAAGTACAAGGATGATTTTAAGATTTCACACTAACAGTAACATAAATACTAACATCATTTAGTTGGTTTATGTATTTACGGGGTCCGAAATAGTAATTGCTACTGAAGAATTTGTGACATGAAGGTTGTATCCAACAGTTATGTACATGAAATATTAGCTAGTACTCGAAGTTCAAAAACCCTAGCCTAATTCTTGACTTCTGGAGGACAGAAAACGTTCTGAATTGGCTCCTTTCCCATGGCTTTATGCACTGAGATTTTGAACTTGTATTAACAATGAGATTCCTAGTATCATTCTTCCACTAACCATGAGACTCCTAATAGCATCCGATATCTTAATGGACAATCTCCTAAGGGGCTTGATGCTCCTAGAAAGCTGCGGCAGGGACTCAGAGAGTTGATCAATCAATTCCAAAACCTACCATACGCCTAACACATCTTCTGGCCAGAAAATGTACAAAACGTCTTGATTCTTCACCAGTGTCCTCTTTAGATTCTAGATAAGTGTCCAGTACATGAAAGAGATGGCAGAAATAATCAAGATTTTTTTCTTGTTTGTTTTGAGACTTTGTGCTCTGTCAAGCACTTCCAAGGAGCTCTGTCAAACTCTTCCAAGGGACTCTCCACAACCAGACAGTAAGGAGGGCACCTGCAGTCACACCAACCCTTTTCTCTGCTGTAATACTTGGTGCTGATGGATCTAGTCCTCTTGTGGCACCAGAAAAATATCAAATGGTATTCACACCTAGCTATACCTTCCAGAAGGACACACTGCTCTTTACACCAAAATGTACCTGCCAGAAATGGTCATTAAAAAAAAAAAAAAAGAGAGACGCCTTTATGAGTCAGGGGCAGAGCTTTTCAACAGTTGCTAAGGAGGATTTTAGAACTTCATAGAGAGGGAAGTTACCTCTCTGTGACTTTTAATAGCTGCAAGTCTTTCCACTGACTTTAGTCAGCTTAATGGAGCAACAGAAAGGTGACTGCTGTCTAAAGGGAGCTTATCTTAGTCAGTGCAGCACTCGAGTTTTAATGCACACTTAAATCTTACCCAATTCAATGGGAATTCTACACACCTATACTACATCCATTACCTTGCATCGAAGTATCTTTCATCTGTGCTTAAAGCACCATGAGTAATATTTATTACTCGTTCTTACATCCTCTTAGTAGGGGAAAAGGAATATACAGGTCGATTATTACCTGCCTACACGTGCAGAGATTTATTGTCAAATGTCAAAATGATGCGCACCTTGCAGTTGAAGCAAAAAGCGATCAGATTTATCAAGGTCCTTAGTTTCTTTCTAGAGGATAATAGTGATGAACACATCACTCGGATGGATGATTTGTTTGACCAAACACAGATGTCTGCAGTGTAGATCTAAGTCATTTACTCATCTCTCTTCATAATCAATGGAGGCACGATTCCTTATTCTAAATGTGTATATCTGTATATCTATAATGAACTGGACACTCTGGTAATATCTTTTTCTCTCCACTGGTTATAAAGTGAGCTCTGTTGTGACAAGCCTTGATGCGAACATCTGACATGCAAAATTTTACACTAAGGGAAATAAATACTACTCTTGCTTCCAGGAAAGGTTCCTCCAGTCTCCTGATTCACTAATTTGACTAAGTTGTCAAGTGTAGGCATGTGTCTTCAACCAGCAGAGGCTACAACCACGGAGGAAGATATTCCTCTACCTCATCATCTACTATGAGTTAAAGCCTCATTCAACTTTAACTGCTGCCACTTATTCTTCCCTCTTGGGCTGACCTCATTCCAGATGGTCCTGAAGTTGGGTCTGAAGAAGGATGAACCAGGCCAGTGACCTGTTAAGCCACTTAAGATGTGGAATGTGATTATATACTGCCTTGAGTGGGAACCAGGGTCTTTGGACACACAGGAGCATGAACCATAATCCCAGAGTTTTAGAGATTAATGGATGGTTGCTATTGAAAACACAGAGATCAAGGAGACAAAGAGGGGCTGCATAGCTAACCTTTTTCTTCAATAAAATGAGTCTTCTCCATATTGTTTTGTAACTATATGATGTACAAATGCACAAGTTCATAGATGCTTCTCTGTAACTTTTAATTGTGCACACCCTGAGCTGTTTGTATGCGACCCTGGTGTGGGTTTTCAGAATACAATGGGAGTATGTTTGACACCTCCGTAATGGTTTTCTGCTTGGAATGGATTTGCCCATTCAAAAGGAAATCCTATTCAATAACCTTCTTGTGTCAACACAGTCAGAATTAATCACGTCCTCTGTTACACAGGGAAGAAGTTTCCATATCCCACAGGAATATGCTGCAGCCTTGGTTGATATCCTCTCCCTGAGTTACTGATTGTTTTGACAAGTTGGGTCAAAGTGTGTACCACAATTACCCTGGATTTCTGAACAGCTACAGTGTTTGGTGAGTTGAGGTACAGCAGCAGCATCTGACTGACTGGAACCATTTACTGTATTATCTGGAAACAGACATTCTAACAATATGGAGTTGGTAGATTCTTGACTTATCCTACAATCACAATAAACAATGCCATTGGAGCTGGATTCTTTTGTAATTAATAAGGTTCTAATACAATAGTTGAGCATATTTAGCAAGCAACTTTAATCTATTGAGTCACTCCCGCTCCATCCCCTTGTTTCAGAGATGTGTCACAACTGTGAATTCGTTTTAGTGTTACTTCTCTCTCTTCACAACCATAAAGCAGAGTGGTATCACTCCCATTTTCTAACTAGAAGAGAGAGGTACAGCACAGAGGTATATAGAGAACCTTTTCAGTGCAAATAATGACTGGGGACAAATCAGAAAATGACTCCCAGTTTTGTACAGCTCTGTGTTCTAGGATCTTCAGTCATTCATTGTTAGTCTTTTCCCAGCTACACAAAGAGGATCAGGCCATAGAGATCCAAACAGGAAAGGCAAAGACTATCACTTTGCTCTGCCTGGCAACCAGTATCAACAAGCAGATTTTATCATCTTCTTTCTTGCCCTCATATCAATAGTGCTAGAGAAATTACTACCCTCAAATTTCCCTCCATGTGATAAGAACAGATCTGTACTTCAGCAGAAATAAAGTGCCTCACACTACCTATTTTCTAGATATGATTGCACATCTGGGGCATATATATTAATTCAACAAAAAGTCTGAGACCAAACAGACCAGTATTCTATTGACTCACTCACCCTGGTACTGCTGGAGACATATATTACAGCAGAAAAGTACTACAGTCAGTTCAAATTGCCAGACAATGCACAGGTCTGCCAGCCTTCTAAACACAAACCTAAGTGGAAATCATTTTAAACTCAATGAATGCATGTTTTTAGAGGCAGGATATGGATTACTGAGATTTGGACAGTATTTCAGAGCAAGGAAAGACTGCTGCAAATTGACTGAGTGGAATCAAAGTACTCCCTTGTTCACAATTTCACAAAAACTAGCACCTAAACTGCATCCATTTTTATAAGTGATGTACAAATCCAGCAAATGTAGGTGTTACTGCTTTCCTGGGAATGCACAGGCTTTCCATTTGGCAAAGCTTCACCACATGGTTTATTGCAGAGATAGAATTAGACTCCCCTATTCTTAAAACACACCATGAAGAAACAGGAAATCAGATTTCTGAGCAAATCTGTCTTGGTAGAGTTGTCAAAGTTCATCTGGGAAAAAGGGACCAGAAAGAATAGCTCTGGATTCAACATTTAACAGTGATAACAAAGCAAACAGAAATGCACATCTGCACACACACACAAATACACACAGAAACACATTCAAACTAACTTCCTGAAGATCCACATACATGCAAAAAAAAGAAAAAGTCTTTGCCAATTCTTTTTGTGAATGGAACAAAGATTGGCACAGTGATAAATAACAATTTATCTGTCAGCTCAAGACAGAGAGCACTTTGGTAAACTGAGATGATTTAACAAAATGTTTTAATACAGCAATATGCAAGATCATACACATGGAAAGAAAATATGGAAGCATCTACAGATGAGGGGGTTGTACCCTGACAAAGCAGTGGCCCTGAAAAGGACTCCGGGTATGAGCTCACAGGGCTTTTGTGACCATGGACTATAAGCAGCTGTGTAGCGAGGAAGATGTGTGAAGAACTGGGGGGGGAAAAAAATGCCTTGAAGAGAAGAGTTCAACATGTTTAATCAAGAGCTTCTCCAAATAAGATGTGCTTATTTATAAAAAGGCATTACACTAACAACTACAGAACTTTGTGAGCGAGCACAGAAACACATAAAGGTAACAAATGTCTCAAACTAAGTGGAAGATAAATACAGAGTGCATGTTAAAAGAAAGCTGGCTAACTAGCAGAACAAACTACCAAAGGAGATCGCCAATTTTTAGCCATTTAATAGCTTTGTATCAGGACTGGATGATCTCCTGGAAGGTTTGCCTTGGCCAGATATGACTTCTCACCCCTCAGTGAGGAACAGAAAGATGAAATGATCCCTCTGCTTTTCCCTTTGGGGAACCTAGGACAGCTGTAGAATCCGTATTATCTTTATGTGAGAAACCCTACAGGCCAACACCCACTCTCCTCTGAACTCAGACTCTGTACGTACAGACAGAAGCCTATCACTATGTATAAAATAGCAACTGCCAAAGCAAGAAGTCATCCATAGGACCTGATCAGTCAAGTATGTGCAGGGAGCAGACACACATACAAAATGTGCAGTTTAAGATACATTAATTCCTGATCAAACTCATCAAAACTGTGGGAACATGCCGAACAAATCATTTCATGATTAAAGTCATTCATAATGTCTATCGGTACTATTTTTGTTGCATTCTTTAAAAAACAATAATGTAACAGTGTTAGCCAAAACTGCATACCTGCTGTGTACAGAGTAGGGTTTAGGTATCTAACTTAAAGAGTGTACTTCAGGCTATAGTCACTCGTGTCTGCCTCACATATTAACTGGTAACTGACAGTCTGAACTCTTCCCAGACCAATAAAATATGTGACTGTCATCCTTTTGCCCTCTTTAAATAACTGACTTGTTAAGACTGCTCAGTCCTGGCAGTTGAAAGGAAGTCCTATACTAACTGAACTTCTGTGCTTGTTTTCCTGCTTGCAAAAAGCAAGCTAGGGCCCCTGTTTCTACTGCTGTTAACAATCAGCGACTTGCATGGTTCCAGAGGTATTACTGCCCAGTGTGCCATGCATTTAGCTAACAATATGTCAATTCAAATTACAACTGCTCCAAGGAAAGAGCCTAAAAATAGAGGCCTTCCAGGTGGCTCAACAGATGGATCCATTTGCCATACATGGTAGAACAAGTTAGCCTTTTCAGACTATGCTTTTAGAGTAAAAATATCCCATTAAATTCTGACAGGAGTCAGCGCTGGGCTTAGACTAGAAGAGGAACTAAGCAAGTGCCTAACTGCATCTTAGGGGATTGGCAGTGAGCAGACACTGAAGCTTCAGTGTTGTATGCCCACAACTGGATATAGGTAATAGGCAGAAAAGCAAGCAGATTACTCCCCAAAATGCAGGAATCCAGAGGAGTGTAGTTGGCAGCTCTTTAAGACACCCCATATCCCCCAGTCACAATTTCAGATCCAGTCAGGACACGGCACTGGCTGCTGGTTTCTGTGTTTGAATGACTGCACAGTGGCTGTGTTTCTGTGGCATCTCATGCCGAGGCCTTGAGGAGGAATGGACACCTTCTCCTCCCACCTGCCCTTCTGCAGACACTTCTAATGCAGTCTCTGGCTGTCAGACTGAACAGAGAGGTGAATTCACAACCATGCTACAGTCCCAGACAACCAGAGTCTTTTGGTCATACCAGTGTATTAATTCCCACCCGAGTGGGGTTAAGCACCTGCGTAGAGGAGAGAGATTTATGTTGCTATCTTAACCTGCTCTGCAGGATAAATACAGCCCATCAGTTTACTCTGCTCTTCGGTCTGTTATATTCTCTACCATCTCTTTTGGGTTTTTTTAAATATGGCAGGTAAGCATGGACTTGATTAGGCAATAGCAATGTCGGGGATTGGCAGTGAGCAGACACTGAAGCTTCAGTGTTGTATGCCCACAACTGGATATAGGTAATAGGCAGAAAAGCAAGCAGATTACTCCCCAAAATGCAGGAATCCAGAGGAGTGTAGTTGGCAGCTCTTTAAGACACCCCATATCCCCCAGTCACAATTTCAGATCCAGTCAGGACACGGCACTGGCTGCTGGTTTCTGTGTTTGAATGACTGCGCAGTGGCTGCGTTCCTGTGGCACCTCATGCCAAGGCCTTGAGGAGGAATGGACACCTTCTCCTCCCACCTGCCCTTCTGCAGACACTTCTAATGCAGTCTCTGGCTGTCAGACTGAACAGAGAGGTGAATTCACAACCACACTACTCAGACTGAACAGAGAGGTGAATTCACAACCATGCTACAGTCCCAGACAACCAGAGTCTTTTGGTCATACCAGTGTATTAATTCCCACCCGAGTGGGGTTAAGCACCTGCGTAGAGGAGAGAGATTTATGTTGCTATCTTAACCTGCTCTGCAGGATAAATACAGCCCATCAGTTTACTCTGCTCTTTGGTCTGTTATATTCTCTACCATCTCTTTTGGGTTTTTTTAAATATGGCAGGTAAGCATGGACTTGATTAGGCAATAGCAATGTCATATACATACACACACCTAGACAGTCTTCAACAACATGAAAGATTCCACCACCTTTCTCCATCAGCCAGCACAGCAACAAACCACACAAGGGAAGAAAACAATCAGCAGGAAGAGTAATTCCTACCCAAAACCAATTCAAAAGGATTTCAAGACGCCACAGTTTCTCCTTTGAATTTCCTGTTAGATTCACGTCTTCATTTTTTAACCCCAGCACCTGCCACTTGCCTGAAAGCCAGGAGGAATATTTTTCACAGGCCACACAGGACTGACAGGGAAATTGCTCCATCTATCCTACTCTGTATGGCAGAAGCCAGGGCTTCCCTTGACTCACAGCAAGAAGCATACTTGACTTTATTCAGAACTCCAACACCTTGCTTCCACGTTCAAGCTCTGGTAACAGAATGAAACAACTCTAACTGCTGGGATGGGTCTGGGAATATTAAGCCCAAAGAAGGAAATACGGGGTACACCATCAAATGAGGTACATGCCATTGCCTGAGTATGAAGAATAAGACACTTTCTAACTTGTACCTGGGAAAGGAGTCCCAGTGCTAATTCCACCTGCTGAGGGCAAGGCACAGTACTGAGAGGGACAGCACAAAATGTACAACTTGACAGAAAGTGAGTAGCCTGTGACAGTTACAGGCCAATTCAGGACCGCCCTCTTTCTGCTGAATGTTTCTAGAGTTTGTATACAAAGTGTCATCCGCGGCCATCATCTTATGTCTGGCCTACTCCTCACAGAATGGTGAGGAAGAAGAGGTACTACTGTTTTTACAATGTGAATTTGTAAAGATTTCTCTTCCTAATTGAGTTGATTACAATGAAATTGTACAGCATCATCTAGTGGCTTCAAACCGAGATCAAATCACTGTTTCTGAGAGAAATGCTCTAGTTCATCTACAAGCTGCAGTAAGCAGCATTGAATTAAATTCTACATCCTACAGTACACAAATCAGGCTCTGTGTTCCCAATGGAGTCTCTGATTTTCAAGGAACTGTATCCTGATCTGTACTGTAGCTTTCCCTAGCACAGTGCACAGGTGGGTTATACAGATTCCTCTATATAACCCTGTCACCCAGCTGTATACTAAGCAACGTGACCACATGAAGTTTGTTCTTTCCCCTCCTTTTTTCTTGAGGTCTGAATTCTGTGGTGTATGAGCAAAAGGACTGACCGAGAACAGCTTCTTGGTATAGCCAAAAGATTCCAACTAAACTGCTCATCTGATAGCATCCACAAAATATCTCAATACCATTGTAAAAATAAATTGTGTCCTTTCACTGTGCAAAAGGAAGAAGAAAAATGAATATTGAACAGCCACAGACATAGCTCCTGTCTTTCTCCGAGCCAAATTTATAATTACTTTTTCTATTTTATCAAGTTTCAAGCAATGCACTTCAATGGAGAAAGTCAGCAAGAAGAATTCCGAAATTAACATGAGTGTAATGGAATTTCTAAACTCTCATATAAGAAAAGTCATCAGCTGGAACCTGAACTCCCTGACTTGTTCTCTTCAATCAGCAACGACTTGCAGTGTCTTCTGGATCTTCAAACCATTTCAGAGAATGTTCTGAAGTGCCTACATAGAGTAGTATTTTGCCTTCTCTCTATTTAACTCCTTTTTAGACATTTCTTCCTTGAATGTTCGTCTATATCCTTGCAAGAATATATCCATACACTTCAATAATAATAATTATCATGATCCCTCTGGCACATGACCCAGATGAAGTTTTAGAAGCTATAACATATGCTGGAGTCCTCAGTTCTTAGCATCGCATCATTTACAGATATTCCCATCTTGTAAAAAAAAAATTGGAAAATACTATGTGCACACTGTGAGTGTCTAAGCCTACTGTCATCCTAGAACAAAAGAGGTGATGAACTGGCTCATGAACTAATGCTGATGTTAAAAATTGTCCACCAGCATCTATAAAACACAAGCAAGAGGGCCTGAATGGAGTATGGGGGAAGCTCCCTGCTGGATCTAATTCCCGATCAACCTGTGGCAAGGCTGGGTGTTTCCATCTCACTGCTACTTCCTAACTCTAGTATCCTGTAATGCTCACGGAATACACAGACACTTCATTCTGCTCAGGCATTACAAATTGCATAGTTTATTGCAATAGTCCCTTAACTCTCACCTACCAACTCCTGAGTATAATTTTTTTTCAGATAGATTGTTAAGGAGAAAATATTCTTTACATATTTATGAACAGAAAATACAACTTTTAAAAACTGATTGAAGAAATTGTGCCATGACAAGACTATTTTATACGTGCTTTAATGGGAGAAAATTCCTGATGGTTTAAGCCCATGAGCTTGCATATGAGGCTGGTCAGCTAGCACTATGGATGTTAGTGGCTGTTATTCTTGTATTTCCTATTACAGCAATATAGAGTTACATTTGTATTTCATATTACAGGCAAAGACACACCCTGTATTCTGAATCAGGTACAGGCTGTGGGGGATTGTTACCCAAAACACTGCTGGTGCATGATGTGCAACCATCCGATTAGCTGGTGCCTACGGTGTGATAAGCAGTAAAAACCAGTTAGAACTGTAAAAGAGTCTCTTCTGAACTACAGAAAACTGCCATCTGTTGTGTACTTTTTCTCCATCCTACTGTCCACGCTGAGCACCGCAAGCCACATCTCCCCATGCCTGGCACCACTAGTTGGCCTTCTGATTCTGAAGGTTATTCTCACAATCAACCGTTTTAAGGCAAGACAAAAATCTGAGCTTAAAGCATATGACAGTTTGATTCTAATCGTTGTCTCCCAGCATATTTCATGTAGCTGAGGATTTACCCAGTTTTGTCTGTTTGCATTCTGACAACAGGCAATAATTTGGAAATCCTTCTTCACGGAAATAGCAACTCTATGAAAAAAGTTGTGTGAGATGAGCTAAAGTTCAGAGCTAAGTATCTGAAAATTGAGTGGCACTTCATGATATATGTTAAATACTGATGAGTGGTGCCTGGGCTGAAGTGATTTGGCAAATCTAGAAAAGGTCACTTAGCAACTAAGTAACCAACAGAAGTTGTTTCCGGACATGTGTCCTTGCTTCTTGAAGGCTTATTATTAAAGCAGGTAAGAGACAGAGGATGAACGTATGCACGCCGGTGGAATGAACAATGTGTGTGCATGTGTGCAAAATTCACAAAATTCTAGTCCCCCAGTTGCTGTATGGGATGTGCTGAGAGTTTTTTAGTTTGGGTTAGCCGGTGGAATGAACAATGTGTGTGCATGTGTGCAAAATTCACAAAATTCTAGTTCCTCAGCTGCTGTATGTGATGCGTTGAGAGTTTCTTTTAGTTTGGGTTGTCTGAATATTTTTAAAGAATGAATAAAGGGATTTTAAAAGAATGAATCAAATAACATTTTTTCAAAACTGTAATATTGATAAAGATTGGCGCCTGGATTTTATGCCTGAAATTATTTCCTGCGTATTTTGTATGCCTAGTACAGCACATGTTTCTGTATGGTTTCTATTATTCAAAGAAGGAACTAGAAACACATGATTCTGAACTAAGAAAAGGATCAAAGAACAGCCATAGAGGTACAGACTAAAGTTTCTGTATGGTTTCTATTATTCAAAGAAGCAACTAGAAACACATGATTCTGACCTAAGAAAAGCATCAAAGAACAGCCATAGTACAGTCTAACGATGTGTTTAGCTACAGCCCAGTCTCCAACAGCAGCCAGGAGGCACGTTCATGGTGCAGGTCACAGAGTCTCCTGAGTCACGTTTCCCCTGAGAAAGACAGGGACCACATGTGTACACTCAGTGTGCCAGGCTGCATTCTTTCAGCTCTGGTTTTTATCCTCACATTTTTATTTATATTTACTCCATTCAAAGTTGCACTAAGTTACAACTTTTTGTTTGTTGCTTCCCTAACACCAGGAGTGACCATGAAACCTCTCTCAGCACCATCTCACTGGGCACTGTTGGGAGCATTTTGCTCGGTTGTTTGTTGCTTCCCTAACACCAGGAGTGACTATGAAACCTCTCTCAGCACCATCTCACCGGATACATTAAGGGAGCACTGAGCACTATTGGGAGCATTTTGCTCGGAGTCCCATCTGTTTTCTTGTCCCTATATTTTCCACTCCTTAACCCCGACCACTTTCTCTTCTGGTCCCTTGAACTCAATTGTTTTTGTACGTCTTTTTGGTCTCCATTTCCTGTACCTCTCTCCCTGCTTTTTGGAGAGAAGGAGGGGGAAAGGCCGCTGCCTGTTCTTAAGGGAAGGCATCATGAGAAGATTAAATAGTAGTGGATCTCCAGGGAAAAGTATAAGAAAGAACAGGAAAGTCCTATAAAAGCACTTCCCTGCTATACTCTCAAAGCTTCCAGCAAGCTATGGCTCAAGGACTTTCTGGTTATAAGGGCTATCTCTACACTTAATCACAGGTTCTCTTCACTTGCATTTGTCTAATTACTTTTCAGATCCATGTAAATTTCTGGCATCCTCAACACCCTATGGCAAAGAGGCTCACAGTTTAATTGTGTACTGCTGTACAGCCAGATATGTGTTCTGTATTTTTATACTTTTTTTTTTTTAAATAATAAAACCTTTAAACATATGAAAGAATATATTTTTCTTTGTTTTACAAGAAACTCTCAGATTAATGCAGCCTACACCTTAAGAAATAATAGTCTTACAAAACTTGTACCTGCTGGAAAAGAAAAGCTACAGATTGCATCACTTTCCTATGCTGCTTTGAATGTAAATGAAAAGCCCAGACAGATTTAAAGGATCTTTTATTTGAAATATGGAGAGTGCTTAGCTTTTACTTGAAAGCCTATGAATCTGCACTTACACTGAAAAGCAAAGTTAGGTATTCCCTGTTTTGCACTGTCCAATAATACCTTTAAAATTGCCAAATAGTTTCAATTTGTTATTGTTTTAAGTATCAAGCCTCTTTGGTATGATGGCTTTTACTCCACTAGTGAGATACCCACAAGTACAAAAGAACAGCACTTACGAGGATATAAGCAGGGTCATCTTCCCTAGTATCTTCTATATGGCATTAAACTATCCTTCGTGGGCAGAACTATAAATCCTAAGAACAGCTTTCAGGCTGTTACTACCAAGACAAATAGGCAAATTTCACGAGCACGCCAGCAAGCTCTGTTCCCTTTCGAAGGTAATTTAATGCAGTAGCCTTTATGATACCTTGCTTCTAACGGGCTTGCCTGGCCACCCAGGAAACATGAAAGAATCCATGGTGAATACGTGGAAATCATACCAAAATCATATTGCCTATTTTGGAAGAAATCCCAGAGTGGTAGAAAGTTTAGGTGATTTGTCGATTCTCTCCAGCAGTGGCTTTAAGTCACAGAGGCACACTACGCAGAATACGCAACAGACTCTGAGGCACTGGAAATATTAGCACAATCTAAAAACATTCCCTTCCAGTCCTTTGCCCTTCAAGGTAAAATATTCTCTGTCAGCCTCTTACAACACAGACACAAACCAATTATTTGACATTAGCACTGCTGTAATTAAGACATTTTTACAATTACCTTTACAATGAGTGTAGTGGAACCATTACATTGTTTGACTGTGGAAAGGGGCTGGTTTTGAAAAACACTGCTTTGGAGCACGTGAGAAAAGGCAGCTTGAGAATGATGTCCAACCTTCCACTGTGACCCTAAGCCTCACTTCTGTTCAGGTAGCAGAAATATCTCTTAAAAATTACATTTTTCTTGATTAATGTGAGAGCTTATGTGAAATGACATCCCAGTTTTCCACTGACATCAGGGCGTTGTTAAATGTTAGCAAATACCCTATGTGTGGAATGCTAAGATAGGAAAACAAAATATCTCCTATTACAAATGGCATCCCATCTATCACACTTGATTTTTTTTGCTGAGAATAACAACTAAGATTGTGTTTATTTGCATCCCTGTCTATTCAGGTCTTGTGTAACAACAACAAATAAGACCGAGAGAGTCTCTCATTCTTACCTTCTGTCAAACAATATCAAGAAGAAATCAGCTGAAGCTGGCAAAACTGTTCTGCTCTGAATTTGCTGGATGATCAGAATCATATGCAGGTTCTATAAAGAATGACAATAGATATCTCTTAGTTTTCATGCAGCAACAAAATTAGACTGAACTAAGCAGCTGCATTAAAATTAACAAAAGCATAACTTTGAGCACACAGAAGACATTCTTTATTTATGGAATGGTGATACTATGCTTGGCTCTATGAAAACACAGGAAAACAAAACCAGTTCCTGTCCGAGAGGTATTAAGGCAGGCTCAGAGATGGAAATGGGTTGTTATAAAACTGTCTCTTGAAGAAATATCCCAAGCTTAATCATGCTTGCCAATGTGGCAAGTGGCCCAAATGAAATCAGGGACAATGGAGGAGAGTTATGTTTGGCCACCTACCTGTACCATACAGGAGCATGAAAGATTGGTATTTGCACATATCACAACAGATTAATTTCTGATGATATACAGAAAGATAGCACTCAAGACTAGGGAGATATCATATGCCTGATACTGATTGGGAAAAGATTGATAAAAAAAATATATAGAATATTCCCTTATGTTGAATGTCTTTGAGTCAGTCACATGCTGAGAGACTGTAACGCTGTTTCAGTCTACTGTTACCAGTGAGATTTCATCAATGTGGTCTAAAGGGAAACTGACACAAACCGCTGACAGAAAAAAAATGATGAATTCCACATATTTTAATTAACAAGAAAACAATAGTATACATTACAGGATTGCATAACTTCCACACTGTATCCCATCCCATGCTATCCAATATCAAAGCTAAGTCTTTGAGGGCTGGAGAAGGCACACGTCTTGAATTTTTGTTTTAGGCTACCAGAGCAAACAAAGATTTCCTGTAACACTGCGTGCTTCTAATTGATACAATACTTCTACACATACTGATTCTGTCATCTTTGGTGAGATGGAAATGTCTCCAGTATACAATATTACACGATTTGGGGAAACTACAAATACTTGATATCCCATTCCTGGGCTCAGATGCTCCTGGCATGGAATGTAACTTAAGTCTCCTGGATGTTACTTGTATCCAGCTGCAGGAGATTAAGACCTCCATTTTATGTGTGGTAAGTAGGAGTAACTACATTAACCTTAAGCTGAAGGAGAACATTTTGTTGTATAAGCACATCCCTGCTCCTATAATGCTATTCATATTAATACAAAACACAGGGGAGATTAAGCAAGTAAATTAAATTTATTAGCATTCTGCTGCTTGCTTCCTAAACAGTGTGGGATTTAGGGGGCTAGAGGCTCCTTCTCGTGTGGTACATACCCCAGGTTATAAGTCAGCTCAATGTGGCACGGTGGGTTTAAGTGTACCACACAGTATACTTTTTATTGGAAGGCAAAGCAACTGTTTAGAATGTCAAAATCTTCTGTCTTTAACAGCTAGAAAAGATTTTTCTCTCCTATAAATGGCTGTATATTCGGGACAGGATGCTTTGAGTTTTGGACCTATCTATCATTCAAGTTTAAGTGGTTCTAATGTGGGTTGTTCCAACTGAAATATTTTATTGTATTTATTCTATTCTTTTCTCTGCAGGTGTGGAGAATCAGGCACAGATATACTACACTAGCTAGACATAGTTAGAGTCCTCTATTCACCTGCTCCAGTAGGTCCTAGGTTGAACACATGATAATCCAGTAGACTAGAAAGAAAATTCAGAATTAAGGTGGGTGTAGGGGAGAGAATATCCTTCTTTGAAAATGCACAAAAGTTCAAGACCTGTTTTCTTCCTTCTCTATGCACACACACAGGAACTGTCACTGACATCAGCCTTGGGAGTCAAGACTTAGAGAATGAAAGAGGTATTTTCCCCTACAAGCTCACTGCAAGAACTGCTAAAACCAGTTAAAGGCAGCCTGAGGGAAAAGATCTAGTTTTTTCTTTACAAAAATCTTTCAATGCTATGGCATATGTTTGGGCAGAAACAAACTTTGAGTTGTGTAGAAGTCAGAAGTCCCTTCCATTATAGTTGCATTTATAGCAGTATATATAGGCTTACATTAGGAAACACCCAAAGTTAATCAACACAACGAGTTAAAAAAGCAGAGATAATTACAGCTCCTGTCCGTATCCAAGACGGTCAGGAATTCAGTTTACAATAATTACTCTAAGTCCCAACTCTTCCTGCCAGGGTCACTATTTAACCAGTGGCTAAATGAAAACCACAGTTGATTGGGATGGGAAATCTTGGCAATGGCGAGGACTATTTCTCCTCCTACAATCCTCATCAAATAAGGGGCATACAACAAATTACTTGTCTCCAATCTGCAATTCTCCCCTCCACCCATCTGTAAATTTGAATTAATTAATAAACGCCCTTATGTTTTCAAGGTCAGGGAAAATGAAAAGCACTCAGGAAAATGGATGCACTGAAAGCGAAGGGTGTTTGTGGGTGAGGGTTTTTTATGTAAATGGAAAATCTGTGAGGCAGAAGCTCCTTCATCTGTGCCATGAGTGCTTAAGTTAGAAAACTTAAAAGGAAATACAGGGAATGCAAATAAATTATGCTTGGAATAAATATGACCTTCCCTATAAAAAGTCTAAGGCTTTATGGAAGTCTCAAAACACACAACAAGGCCAAAGGCATCAGTAAGTCAGGTTTCTCCAGGCAAATTCACTCGTGCTGTCCATTGTTTGTCCCTGCTGTCTGTGGGCCAGCTCTGCTTTCTATCAGCACTGGCTGGTCATAAAACACCTGGCACAGGGCTCTTCCAGTGACAACTGTGATACACAAACCACACAACTACATGGCTACTTTTTTTTGGTCACATAACATACACTGCTACGTGAGTTTCCACAGCCTCCTTGTAAATCTCAAGCATCCTCACAAATAATACAATTTAGGGAGTGAGATGAAGGTGTCATTTAGGTGTACAACATTTGGGGAGTTAGAAATGTCAGCATTAGATAAACAGAAACAATACATTATGGAATCCATTACTGGACACACAGTGAAACTGAATGACTTCTGAAAAAAAGGGATAATTGAAGGCTTCACTGGAGAAAACATTTTGACTTTGGAAAATGAGAAGGATCAGCTGCTTAAAATTCTGGAAGACTCTGAGTCAGAAGGACCCTTTAATTCCTGTGGTGCATAAAGGCTGGGCTCTCAATCTAATCTTAATCTTGCTATGGCCACTGAAAAGAAAAGAGAGACTATGAGGTATAACTGCAAATTACAATTCCAGCCTGATGCTTCATACAAGTCATCAGACTTCACTCCTACCTTAGGACAATACTTGAAATACATTCAGTCAGAAACGCACTGATTTGGTTTCTGTTTTTCACTTGAAAATTTAAAGCTCATTGCAAGGGGTTGATTTTAGCAAGGAAAAAAGTGAAACAGGATAAAACCCATGAGTAAAATTAGGTGACTGCAGTTCACAACGGCTGGGGAATGAGGTCTCCCAATAGGGCTGTGAACGTCTGACGCTCCTCGGGACAGCAGAGGCCACGGTACCAGAGCCCAGAACACTGCACTTCAAATTTCTTCTTAAGGAAACTCTAAGTTCATGTCTCTCAATGCAGACATACGCTCACAGAACTGGATGAAGACATTTTTGTGATGGGTACAGAATTGCTACGCAATAATCAAATACTGAGCTGCTGTAATTTCATTAGCACTGAGAGCTTTGGGGAGTGAGGCTGCCGACTGTCAGATCACATTCAGATGACAGTAGGTACAACTAACTATGTGAAACATTGATTAATGGAATGAACCTGTCAGTTACTGAGGAAGTCTCACAACCACTAACAAAGCACCTAAAGCATAAGGCAATACTGTTTATTATAAAAATCAAAGCAGTAAATCAAGTATTCCGAATAGAACATTTTCACTAGCCTGTTATTTATGCCTCTGTGAGTAATCCTATTTATTCCTTTAACACAGCTGGGTAGAAGCAGATGGTAAGTTGTCAGTATCACAGGGAAACCTCCAGAATTTCTAAAATGCACCT
Organism: Calidris pugnax; assembly: GCF_001431845.1. Taxonomy (NCBI): domain Eukaryota; kingdom Metazoa; phylum Chordata; class Aves; order Charadriiformes; family Scolopacidae; genus Calidris; species Calidris pugnax. The sequence continues at coordinate 192,576 of NW_015090985.1, read as the reverse complement.
TTTGTTGCTTATTTTATCCATTTCATGCATCTGGTAGCCTCTATTTTGTTAATATATTATTTGTCCAATTTGCAGAAATTACTTCAGTTCATCCTTTGCACTTGTGGCAAATTTATGCTCACATCTGACAATAGTTATGGTAATGTGGTTTTATTATTGCTATTATCACCACCATTATTATTGCAAATCAATAATGTGGATGGCTCAGTGAACTACCTAGTACCAAACCCAGCTGCCATACATACAGTCTATATAACCCAGACTAGTAAATTACTGCATCATTTTGCTTTACTCCCAAATAATAACAAATGCCTTCTCACCTTCTCTACAGACAAAACAATTATTAGCACATTATCGAATCCTTACTGTGCACAAACAGAACAGATCTCTCTTCCTGCACAGATCTCACTGCTTCTGGCAGAATTTCTCTAACTTATTAACAGAGCTATGTACGTTTGCAGTGAGAGAATTAACTTTTACCACTGCAGTCTGTGAAGTCTCAGGCAAATCTGAAGTACACCACAATGATAAACCCTCAGCACGTACATGGGATTTGCTATCTCATCTCTGATGAAAGACATTTTAATCTGTCAGGCTCACCTACCAATCTCCTTCTTCTTCATTTTATTCTGTAATTTAAAAAAACTGGCAACCTCTGTAGCCTTTTACAAAAAAACATTTTAACCATCTTCCTGCATGTCTACTCTCTGAATACAGAACTAATCATGCAATTCCCCCGAAGAAATCAGAATCAGCAAGAGCTTGTGTATCAGTCTTAACGCAATGCTCATTTCTCCTGGCTCAAGACTTACTTTATACAGGTATAAAAATGTAATGCTTTCATATCCAAAAACTAAAAGCAAATTAGCAGACCCTAGTCAAGGATAAACCTACTATTAAAAATCAAAGGGTGCTAGAATCACGTTTAAGGTTCAGAATGCAAAGTAAACACAGCTGTGACTGGTCTCTCTGGATGAGCATAGCAGGAGTTACTGCTCAGTCACGGTCGAGTTGCCCTGGCTGAGCTTCAGGTCCAGCTAAACTACAGGTACTGTATTCGCTATGGAGCTGCCCTGACAAAGCTGCGAAGGAAAGAAATTTGCAGAGTCTTTTGCACACTGCAGTTGGCTTCGTATCCCCCTAATAACCCCTCCTTTTCACTTGCCATTTCAATAAGACATTCTCTTTAAGGGATTTCACGGGAGTATGTGATGCTTTTGGTTTACTTCTGCCTCTTTTGAAACTGCATTTTGAAATTTTTGTCTTGGTAAGAGACTGAGCTTTTGTTTTCCTCCTACAGAAGCCTTTAGCACATCTGCCAGAAATGACTCTTGGAAACTAGATGCTAGAAGATGCTGCAAACAAACCATATTCCACAAAACTTCAGCTGAATTAGGGGAAAATAGATTCAATATATGTACTCATACTATCTTTCTCCAACAATAATATTTAGCTGCTTCTGTAGTTTCCAAGAAAGTCTCAAGTCTACAGGCCAATTCTGAATGTTTGACAAGCACAATTTGAGAAACCCTCATGGGGAAGCAGTGATTAGAGAAGGCAACTGGCAGCTTGGAGGCCCACACTGTATTCCCTGTTTCATTACTGATTTTTCCAGATGACCTTGTCAAGTCATTTAATGCCTTTCTGCCTGTGTTTCCCTATCTGCAAAACATTCAGATAAACACCATCCTTTTGAAAACACTGTAAAATTGTTTACTACGGAAAGAGTTCCTCAGATGTTAATCTGGCTCTCGGGATGTAACATCAGATGAAAAACACAACAGCTACATGACACAAACGTCAATCTAATATTTCTAACAGATGAAACCATCGCAGTAGAAGCCATAGGTTAACCTTGTACCTGAAGGTTCTACTTCAGATGAAGCAAAATATGGTTTTACTTCAGATGAAGTAAAAATTAGGTAGTTACTCATTCCATTTTAACCTTAATCCTATCACCCAAGCCAGCATCAGAATTGCAAACCATAAAGGTAACAAAAGGCAAAAAAGCTGGCATAAACATAATTGTTCTGCTTAGTTTCACGGTTCTGACTATTTAGCCAAACTTTGCCTTGATCAAGAATGTGCAGCTGGCAGTAGGTAATGCTCAGAACTGGCATTAAAGGTACAGGTAGAGGACCCTCAAGCACACAAGAGGTTTAATAGCAGCTAGTGGTGACCAGCATCCTCCTGAGTCCATCCAGGTCAGGAGACTCTTGTACATCTTCCTGAATGGTAACTGCCTCTTCCATGCCCCCTCCATGACCTTGGCTGGCTAATGCACAGGTTTTTATCGTTAATGGGCCAAGATACATACTATAAATGGAATACCTAAGTGCAGTCTTATTATGAGTCATTTCACCATCGCTCTATTTCTAGAGAAAGTGTAGCATTACATAATTCCAGCAGCAACCTCTTAACAGAGAGGAAGCAAAATGGGAAGGGAGAGGAGTGCAATTTCAATTTATTTAGCCAGCTGTACACACCTAGGCTGGCCAACAACATGTAACACACACTGAAAAGAAGGAAGCTTTTTGACATTTAACACAAATCCCACTTCAGGTACCACAAAAGCACTGTTGGAAGGTCTGTGAAGTGCGCATAGCACCTTGCACCAAGGAACAAAAAGGCAACTTCGAGTTTAGGACAGCTTTTTACAGGGACTTGGACATATTTCACCTGAGGAAGGATGCACACTGATATCGCGACCGGCTCCCATAGGCATTTCACGGAGTGTAGTAATGGAGCGCGGGCGACTACGCCATCGCCTCCTTCACGCCGCGCAGCCCTCACACCGTCCGCCCTCTCCCGACAAAATGGCGGCCGCGCGTGCCCCGGCCTCCGCACTTACCTTCCCGCCTCACGCGGAGGCTGCTCTCTGATTGGCGAGCAAGTCCCCCACGCGCTCTCTCTTCCCTCCTATTGGCTCCTGCTTCCCGCTCACCCCCTGCGGGCCCGCCGCCGGCGCCGCGCTTCCTCCCCTCAGGGCAGGGACGGCGATGGCGGGCAGCGCTCCTAGCTCCGGGCCGGGACAGGCCTTGGCGCCGGGCGGCTCCGGCGATACCTCCCTCCTCGGCAGCGCCACGACGTGGCCCTTGCAGCGCTACGGCCGCTTCCTACCCCCGACGGATGGAGACAGTGAAGGGCAAAACACCTCCTCCTGGAAGGTGACGGGTGGTGCGGGGTAGACCGGCTGGTTGGCTTTGCTTTAACTGGGGTTTAGGAGGCCGCTGTGTAGCAAGCAGTAATAAGCGAGGCCTTTGCAGGTGTCTTTTTGCAAGTCCACAGCTAATGCAGGAATCGGGGGAGATTTTGCTTCACGAATTAATGTGAATACATCCGTGATCTGATAGATAGTGACGCGGGGTTTTATTTATTCCTTCCATCAGCAGTGACCCATGGTATTAAAAACTATAGATTGAGTTGGAAGAGTCCGGATGGTTGTTTAAAGTAGTTAAATCTGTACATGAAGTTATAATTAGTAAAAAAATTCTTAAATAGGCCTCCTGTCTTAGGGGAGTGGAGGGCAAGCTGCATTATTGAGGGGTAAATTACACAGCTGACTTTTAGTACTGACCTTTTGAAACCTCTTATTTTGCACTAGAAATGGAAAATGTCGATTCTGTGCTTACAGGGCTAGATTTTTATTTTGTCTATCTCTTTAAAGGTTTTTGAGTCAAATGAAGAATCAGGCCATCTTATTCTTACCATTGTTGTATCTGGCCATTTCTTTATTTCCCAAGGACGAACAGTACTGGTAAGTTTCTCGTGTATAAAGAATGTTTCTCCTTTCATGTTAGCATCAGTATTAACTTCATTTCCCTTCTCAGCCCACGGAAAGGAAACTGACAATTTTATTTTGCTTGTGGAAATTCTATTGTCCTGCTTTCTCTACGTTATCAGGATAATACTAAACGCATTATTTCATTCTGAGGATCAGTGTTTCTTCTGTTGCTCTAAAAATCTAGGTTAAGACGTACTACTAAGTACTGCTGATGTTGAAAGATATGTGGGTTTTTTCAAGATTCTTCTCCCTCAGAAAACAAAAAATAACTGTTAAGAAATAATAAACTGTTAAGAAATAGATATGCTGATGTTGAAAGATATGTGGGTTTTTTCTTCTCCCTCAGAAAACAGAAAATAACTGTTAAGAAATAGATCAAAATGTGACTATAATTTCCCATATGATTTGCTATATGACCCAGCTGTTTTTTTGCCAATGACCTGTTAGTATTTCGGTTTTGATAATTTGTTTTATCAAAGGGTATGGTTTTTTCCAATGTTGGGTAATGTGATCTAACATACACCTTAAATTCATGGAGACAAAATAACAGCTTCAGAGTTGTGTCAGCTGCTTTTCCTGTAGCCTGTACTTAAGTGTGACCAGCAACTAAACTGTAAAGACTTGACAGTGACACCAGAGAGGTCACACCAGAAACACTCCATCTAGAAGGAGTTGGTTTGATGCTAGTGACAGAGCAGGCCTCTGCTGGAGAGTGAAATCAGGTGTGTTCAGTACATATAGCTGATACTAACCAGTGGAAATAAATAAAATAGATATAATAATATCTAAATATAAAAAAGGCTGATAAGTATATTAGAAAGCTATTACAAGCCACTGAAAGATGCTGCAGTGTTAAAATAACGGAGCCTTTTTTTTAATACAGAATATATAAGAGAGTATGTTGTAGCTTTAAATACATATAAGCTTATAAATTAGTTTTTGCCGTTGTCAGCTGCTTTTCCTGTAGCCTGTACTTATGCATGACCAGCGACTAAACCGTAAAGACTTGACAGTGACACCAAGGAGGTCACACCAGAAACACTCCATCTAGAAGGAGTTGGTTTGATGCTAGTGACAGAGCAGGCCTCTGCTGGAGAGTGAAATCAGGTGTGTTCAGTACATATAGCTGATACTAACCAGTGGAAATAAATAAAATAGATATAATAATATCTAAATATAAAAAAGGCTGATAAGTATATTAGAAAGCTATTACAAGCCACTGAAAGATGCTGCAGTGTTAAAATAACGGAGCCTTTTTTTTAATACAGAATATATAAGAGAGTATGTTGTAGCTTTAAATACATATAAGCTTATAAATTAGTTTTTGCCGTGCCTCATAAAAAGTCTGAAACTTAAAGAAGTATCTTGTAACTGCAGGAGGAGAACCATAGGAGTTGGTTTGATGCTAGTGACAGAGCAGATCTCTGCTGGAGAGTGGAATCAGGTGTGCTCAGTACATATCGCTGATACTAATAGATATAATAATATCTAAATATAAAAAAGGCTGATAAGTATATTAGAAAGCTATTACAAGCCACTGAAAGATGCTGCAGTGTTAAAATAACAGAGCCTTTTTTTTTAATACATAATATATAAGAGAGTATGTTGTAGCTTTAAATACATATAAGCTTATAAATTAGTTTTTGCCGTGCCTCATAAAAAGTCTGAAACTTAAAGAAATATCTTGTAGCTACAGGAGGAGAACCACGGATACCCTTGAATTTTTTTGGCATGTGAGTGCGTTAAGAATATTAAACAGATAATGAATGAGCTGGTAGAGAACTGTCAGTCTGGCTATCCCTCGTATGAGACGTGGTGTTTGGCTCACAAGTTTTGTGAGGATGAGTTGAATGTTCTTGGACAAGGTAAAAATGGAACATGGGAAGTATTTCAGCAGTTGCGCTGAATAAGAAAAAGGAACGGAGTAATTGAAAGTCAAGAGTCGCGCTGAATAAGAAAAAGGAACGGAGTAATTGAAAGTTGAGATAAATAGGCAAAATAAATGCAACTGAAATGAGACTTGCTGCTGTCTCTGGCCAAATTCAGGTTGGAATGAATCAGTGCAGGATGCACCTCTCCTGGGGCTGGTCCTGATTTCAGTATCCCCGTGAGACAGCTGTAAGTGTTTAGTAACTAGCAGATTCCTACTACTTTATAGAATGTCCTTGAAATAACCATATAAAGGCTAACCGAAAGTAAGCTTTAATAACAAACTAAAGAGCAAGGAAGACACAGACAAAAACTGTAGTCCTTCAAAGACTGTGCCTGGCAAAGACTGAATCTGGCAAGTGACAATGGGCAGATGAAGCGTGCTGTCGTAAGGGCTGAGTGCGGGAAGTATAAGAGAAGCTTTATGAAGACTTGGCTGAGAAAAGCACTTCCTTGCAGCTCTTGGGTTTAGTGGCTAGTGAAGCTTTCAGGCAGCTGCCTTGCTTGAAATGCCAGATGAGGAATTTCTGAGGTCTGTCAGGTCTGATTCAGCTTCTGAGAGACACTAAGATACTGCAGTAACGATTGCAGCCTAAGAATAGTGCAGAATAGAGGTGGAAGAGACATGTTTGGCAATTGTGACCGATACCTGATACTGAGAGTTTAAAATTAAAAAAAAAAAAGTGGCTGTTTTATTAAAAACCAAAACGTATTTATTTTGGCAATGCTTCTATACCACCCTTAAGGCCAATGCCACCACCGTCTTACTAAGCTTTAGAGAAAGGGTGTACCAAACTGGTGTCGTGCATTTTAAAACCTGATTGTCAGTTCTTTTGGGTGGACTTCTTCAAGTTCATGTCACTGGGGTCACGCTGCAGGTGTGTTCTGTGCAGACAGAACTAACCTAGTGTGAAATGCATCGGTACGACATGCCTTATGCCTATTTATATTTCTCAGAGGTTGGAGCAGTTGCCATCCTGCCTCCATTCCTCTTAAGGCTCGCTGAAAAACCTAGCAAATGCCAATCCCCTAGTCCTGACCATGGGTGGGCATCTGCAGAGTGATATTAGGCTTCCTTTTTATAAGGGATTTGGTCCAGCACATCTGGCTTGGCTTTACTGCTTAGGCTTGTTCCTTAAGCACATGCCCTCCCAGAAATGTGTCCCTTTTCCCAACACTATGCAGTGATAAAATTCTTCTTCCTGGGATGGGCCCAATCTACAGGTATCTTTTTAGTATTTGAAGAACGGTCTGTGGGATCTCTTTAGGAAAGCAGCTGGTGCCATCAAACAGTAAGGTGATCCATGAGAAGGACAGCACAGCCAGTGATGCTGTTGGCCAGTAGCTGATAGCAGCAGTGATATCGAAATAAGTATGACCATTACTAGATCTCTGAATGGTTTTCAAGGAGCAGGCAGGACACTAGAGACTCAGTGTTGTTGTCCAAGGACAGTTTATGCCACAGTCTTTGGACAGAAGTCTCCTAAGGCTTGTTGACAGCAGGAGCAGCTTACAATGCAGTAGACTCCTATCTAGCCAGAACTGCCCAGGCCACTGGTGAAATTCTGCAAACCCCTTATCAAGGTGCTGTATAACACAAAAGTTGCAATATTGTGCAGTCTGTGTTATTGCTGTAGAATTAATTGGACTGTAGAAATGGTTAATCTCACTGGTTCCATCTCCCTCTAGTCTCCAGCTCTCAGGAGTTGTCAGAAACCTGTCACAATATTTAAACAGGCTTTGCACGACTAAGTACATATAGTTCTTCTGAATCTGTCACGGACTAAATCCTCTCAGTGGGGCTCCGTGATAACGGACGTTTTGTCTCGGTGGATAATGCAGAAGTTTCTGCTCCAGAGGGAACGTATCGAGTTTGATAGAATGCACTTGTTGGAGTGATTCAGCTCATGTTCTCACTTCGTACACTGATTCCTATTTTTTGGCCTGGGCTACTGAATATTTCCTTTTTATTGCCAAGGTGTTCTCCAACACCTCCGCGCTGCCTTACTCACTTGCATTGAAATTCCCTCTGCTGTACTTACAGAAGTGTTTCTTGCTATGTAGTAACTGCATCCTTTAAGTTGTTGATGTCTAGTCTTTTGATCTATCTTCTAATCCCTACTTTTCAGCCCGTTTGATGTGGTGTGGGCTTCTCGTTTTGAGGGAACTGGATAACAATTACTGCAGCTTTATACCGTGTTACCTCTGTGTAGGAGCACAGTGAGGTATGAGATCTGCATCCCAGGGACACCGTTTCCTTCTCAACTTGAATAATGATATTGTATTTTTGTAAAATTTCTGTGGATGAATAATAAAGGTGTTTTTTTCTGCTCTAACAGTAATCCAAGGAAGAACTGAACTGCTAACTAAATTCAAGCATTCATGTTTCTAACATTATTTTTTTGACTGCAGCAGTAATGATAGAGCAGGAATCCTTACCCAACTCTGAGAATTTTAACATGATTATCCTAAAGAATAGGGTTTTCTCTAAAAAAAATTTTTCATCCAGCATATGTAACAAAGAAAATTTATTAACCGGATGCTTTTAAAATGGGTCCTACTATATAATGATAAATTTTTATCTCTTCTGGTTTAAAATTGGCAAGGAATGTAGTAAAATCAGTGCAAATAGATGCAAACTATCTTGGTTTGTACCCTCTATTTTCTTGAGGAAGATAAAAGTCAGAGTGCATCTGTTCTTCAGTGGTTTGTTATACAAAAAAAGTCAGAGTGCATCTGTTCTTCAGTGGTGTGTGCGTTTTACAAAAGCCCAAACGAGCCTTTTTAGCTGCCAGCAAGCTCTGTCTTATGCTGATAATACTCTGGGTGGATGTTTTTTAAAAAGCCCAGCAAAAAAAAAAAAAAAAAATCAGTGTCACATACTGAAAAGTGTGAACTTCCAGACTTTGTCTGCTTTCTGTCACACGTAGAACTTTTCTTTGTTCCTCCTTCTGCAGTGAACAGTGATGTTAAATGACCTAACACTTGTCTGAACTCTGTGCTCGTCAGCTTCGTAGTTAGTTCCTGCTAAGCTTGGCTCAGTTGGTTTGAAAAAAAGAGGAGAGAGCTCTTCTGTGAGTTATTTACTTAGTGAAACATCTTTGCTGTCCACCTTTCACCTACGTACAATATTCACAACTCCATTTGCACAAAATTGAGGTGAAAGAGTTGTGTAGAAATGGAAATCTGTATTTCTTTGATGGTTGGATTAACGTGATCCATTCTAGGAAGAATATTCAAGTGCTTCTGACTTGCTGTAAAAATATTTTCTTTATAATGGATGTATTTTTGTATTCTCTTACTCTTTTTTTATTTTCTTAAAGCAGGAGTGTTAAGAAAATCTCTTCTCTTCCTTAGAGAATGCTAGCTATTTAGAGCCAAGTGAGACTCTGTCTCGTTCTATGATCCGCTTTTGAGAACAAAATATTCACATATTCTAACAACTAATTTTTTTAGTACATGGAAAAGACTACAGAATTATTTTAATGAGCAATAAAATAGTAGACTATTTAATGAATTCCCTTCTAGCAGTCTTCTCGCTAATGGCAGTTGAAATACTATTTTCTTGCCCAAAAGAATACTACAACATCTACGCTGAGTCCCAGCGTTTCTGAAGCAGGTGGATCAGTACATACCTCATGCTGTGGACACTGCTACCTGGTGAGGGGCCCTAGGTTTGAAACAGTTCCTTATAGTATCTGAGAAAGCTCCAGAACCAGTCATTGATGGTCACACAGCCATTCCACTATCACAAATCATTGTGGACCTGTTCAGCGTTTCCATCAGTTGCTCAAATTAAAGAAATGATTTATTTTAATGGGTAAACTTTTGGGGACTGGGTAGGCGTTGGAGATCACTTTAAACATTCGTTAATGATGCTGCCAGAGACATAACTTGAAACTGTCTTAACAAGGAAACAACTGCCTTCCTTTTAAAATACAATCTGCTTCTTGTGATCAGCCAAATGGAATGAAGAGGAGGGTAAATGGAACTTCAAAGCGTGGAACATAAAAATCCCTAATGTTGCAATCCCTGTGTGTTGCAAATAAAATGATGTCTTGGTTTGGTAGGGTTTGGGGTTTTTTTTGTTGTTGCTGTTTTAAACAAAGTTCTTCATTTGGAATTAAATTACATAACGTATTTTTAGGACCTGTTTTTGCTCAGTGTTGCCTAACAGACTGCATATTTTACGGCAGAAAAACCTCATTCTTGCATCCTGTAGATAATGGAATTTTAACAGGAATATCTCATCAGCATCTCTGTCGACTTCTGGCCATACTCTCAAGATACATCATGTTCTGTTTACCACAACTCTTATTTCCTCTGCCTCCTTCAAATCAACACATCATGACAATTATATTTTGGTGTTTTAGTCAGTGAAATTAATTCCCGTGCTAGAATTCTTAATATCCTACAAATTAAACAAATTGAAATTGTGAAGAGGACTTATTTAATAGGATAAAATTAATCCAGAGTAATTGATTTGTGACCCGATCTTCAAAAAGTGTAGACTGAATGTCCTTAGTGCCCTCCTGGTCCCCTCATGACTTCTAATAAGCTAACAGTGCTTAGGATACAGTAGATTCTAACTCATTAATTAGGCAAGCATTCAGCAGACGTTCTCGATGCTCTCTTTGCAGTGCCTGAAACTTAGGCACCACATTTTGGAGCTGATATTCAGAGCAGTGCCTTGGGTAGAGCAAGGTCCCTGTGCAATAAATGAGGCCATTTGACGGAAGCGGAGGGAAGCGAGCGGGTTGCTAATGCTGCTTAGGGGTGGCACATTGCAAAGCTAGAGGAAGGCTGTTGTTGGGTTTTGTTTTTTTTAATCAACAGTTCTGTGATTGTTATTTGAAAGAATAGAAGGAACTTTAGTTTTATTGACTTACTCAGCACCACAATGGTAACTCCAAAATGTCAATTTTAGTTTGTTCATTTAAGTATGTGCTGTTGATATGATTGTTTTGGACAAGCTGAATATCCTTCTGCATTAGCTTCCCCATTATATTTGGTATAATGAGACGTTCCTGTTGCATAATGACTGTGTATCCCTGATTGGCAGCAGTAGAAAGTTCTAAGGGGTTCTGATCACAGGGGTTCTGATCTTTTCTCTTGCCACAATTCTTCTAAACCCAGCAATTAGAATAGTTTTTAAAGAGTAGTGGCTAATGAAATGGACTTACCCTAAAGTTAAACGTATGGTATTGATCTAGGGAAGTATCTATTTTGTATCAGGAATTAAAGAAGAAATTGCTTGACTTGACTTCCTAATGGGATGCCCTGAAGAGCTTTACCCAGGTAAAGCCATGAGCATCCAGCTCACCTCTCGAGGTCTCTGGTCAAGTGTCACTGTTCTAAAGTCTATTTTAGGGAGAATTTCAGGCTCTCATTATGAAATATCAAGGTTTGTCCCGAGTTAGGGGCTTATCTTTGCTGTTCACTCCTTCAAGGGGTGGTACTTTGTACCTGTCTATGGGGAACTCTTTCTGGAGAGCTGCCATCTGGGAGCACGGGCTCCTGCACCCAAGGCTTTGTGCTTTGGCAGAAGACATTCCTCAGTTGCCGAGTCCTTTGTGGCTGCACGTCTCCTGGAGTTGCTACTTCATTTAGCTTTCCTGCCTCTGTAGAGACAGAGCACTCTCTTTAATGAGTTTGACCCTGATGTGTTCTTTTTCCACAAACAAACAAGGTTAATAGCAAGATTTAAGATCTGGCTTCTAAGAGATTGGGGGTGAAAAAAAAAAAAAATTGTATGCAAAAAGATAATGCAGAGCTTAACATCCTTTTATTCTTTATTCCAGTTAGCTTGCTGCCTGCCTGCCTTGGATGGTGGGGGTTTTTTTTTGGCCTTTCACCTCTTTCCACCTCCTAGTCTAAATTCTGCAGATCTGTTTGTGATGGCTAATGCTTATACTAAGATGGAAGTCAGAGAACGTGGTTTCTGCTGTGCTCTTACCTTCCCAACCATGCTATACATGACATATTTGGATACTGACACATGGCTTGGAAATTTTCTGCTTTCCCCACTCCACAAGTTGTCATGTTTGGGGCTTATTTTTTTGTCACTCTGACACTCCTACTCTCCACTCAGCTTTCAAGACAGCTCATGCTGTGAGAATAAAAACTAATTTATTTGACCTTATTTAGATCTTGAGGAAAGATACAAGTAAGGAAAATTTCTACTTCTAGGTGTGCTACAAGGTAGTTATGAAGATTTGACTGGAATTATGTTTAAAGTTTAATTTTCACAACTTGAAGCTGGAATTACAATTTTATTCTATTAACGACGGGAAAGCTTTTCAAATTTTTAAGTAGCTTTCTAATTTGAAAAATGTAGAATGGCAACTCATTCTCTTTTGGGAAGGCAATAAGTTAAAAATTAGTATTTTTCAGATACGTGCAAGCATTTGATTTATAATGTATATGTCACCTGTCACGGGTGTAGGGGATGGCTGTGGTTTCTGGGGAGTTGTGTACCACGGTGCTGCGCAGCCTGAATCGGAACGAGTCGTGTGGGACGTTGTCTGAGTCCTTCAGCTTTTCTCTTCTGCCATCTTGCTTCATTATCAGGCAGGACTGCTCTGGCAGCTATGCACTGGGATATTAATTAATACAATAAAATTCCTTTGATCTCCTGCTGAACTCATCACTTCTTGCAAACGCACGTTCTCGGTCTGTGGGATACCCAGCTGACTCCTTAATCCATTACATTATACAATGCATACATTCCTCCTCAACTGTGAACTCTGAGAAGACTCTTCTATTTGCATTTCATGAGCCTGTTGTAAGTGGCAGCCAAAACTGGAGTGTGTGTGGCATTCTGGGGTTGTCTTTTTTTTTAATATTGGTTGTATATGGCAAAGTATATAATGTTTGTGGCAAAAAGACAGTTTTTCTTCCGAAGGTATTGTTTACACATAGTTCAGTTTCATTTCAAAACATCTGTCTCATGAATGAGTGAATCCAAACTGATTGATGCAAGCCAGCATAGCTGAACTGTTACACAAATAACATTTCTTTAATATATATATTAATTTTAGTTAGGATAGGGTTACCTAAAGGCCTTGCAATCTAACATAAAAGGGATAATCTGTTCCTGTGTTCATATGTTGCTTAGCAGCACAGGGTTTCTAAATGATATAATCATAAAAATATTCATAAATAACACGCAATACCTTCCAGCATAGATCACAGGCCTCGTTATCCAGCAGCTTTTTGAATGCTGAGATATAAAATCAGAACAAAAGTATTTCCCAGTTAATGACAGACTAGATGGCTGTAAGGCTGGACCAGCGTTGGCCTCATACAAGGTGTGGTCGCATTTTGCCTGCTTCCAAAATATTTGGGAAATGTCTTGCTTTGTTTTCTCCTTCAGCTTAATCCCTCTCAGGGTCCTCCCTCTGAGAAACTTAGATATTTGTCAGACATGTATGAAACTGTAGTCCTTTAATAGTTTTTGTTACAGATATGATCCTGGAGAATGACAGAAGGAGAATATGCGTGATTGAACGCTAATGACCGTACTTAGAAAAGCGCTGCCATTTCTCTCTTCAGATTGTAAACATTTGAGGTCTTATGTTCCTGCCCACTTCTAGGTTGCCTTTTTGTCTATATTCCTGATTAATCTCACACTGCCATCTGTCTCTGCTCATGCCCAGCGCTGCTCAGCAATGCCCAGCTCTGAATGTAAAGCACCTATGCATGGTGCCTGCTTAAGGGCAGCAGCAACCACGGCTGCTTTGTTCTCCATTTCTGTCAGCGTGGCAGCAGCAGCAGCAATCAGGAGGGACTTCTACTTCTTTGTCAGTGAATCTGTCCAGAGCAGATTTAGAGCCAATTCTTTATCTTGAGAAAGGCACAAATGGATTGCAATCTCAATATATTGCCATATATTCCAGGATATATGCCATATATGCATTCCAGGATATATTGCCATGCAGGTTCCAGGGTCTGTCCCACACCTAGCTCCTGGATGAGATCCTCTCGACTTCGAGCGATGGAACAAGGGACAGATTTATTGTGGTTGTCCTCATTGTTGCTTCGAATTCATGTGCCTGACTTCACATGCAGATTCATAACTATTTAATTGTTGATTGTCATTGTTATGAAGAATCTTATTTTGTCTTAATTCAGGCAGCCTCAAATGCAGCCTATGCTGACTGAGGCACCATGGAAAAGCCATGAGGAACAGAATACACCTTAACCTGGTACAAAATCAGGCTTATTTGCTGCTTAGAACTGAGGAATATCTAGAGGACCCTGACTGTAATGAAAATTACTAATGTAAAGAGAATAGGGTTTTACAGACCAGTGTTTGTCTAAAACATTCCCTCTCCATTTTCAGGTAGCTTGTTTGTGCCAAATTGGGGCTCTTTTCTATTGCTCAAGTCCTGCACTGAGTTTTTCTATTAGGTTTAGCTATTCTTAGTTATTTGTTTCTGCTTGGTAATATACAATCAACCAAAGGTGCAAGAAGAAAGGAAATACTTTCTGCGTGGTTCTTCAGTTAATTACACTTGAAGTAAATTAAATTTCATTTAATCAAATTTTGGGGTTGGAGTTGAATAATTAGGAGTACATAAATAAAAATTCCAAATGCTGTTTTTTTCCAGCTTGCTTTACCTCAGAAACAGGACAAAAGATGACAACCTTGGAAACGTGAATAAAGTAGTTGGTAGGAAAGTTAAACATTGGCTGCCTTTTATGATTTCTTTGAAAACAGTTATTATTTTAAGGAGACAACATTTGTTCAACCCCCATCTTACAGTGAAAGGAAAAACACTATAAAAATAGACTTAATATGGGAACAGCTATATTTAAATAAACACAGTTGGTGTGTGTCATCAAAACCAGTAACTGTTTGAAACCAACAGAGTTAAGTACAAGTGTACATTCCTCCTCAACTGTGAACTCTGAGAAGACTCTTCTATTTGCATTTCATGAGCCTGTTGTAAGTGGCAGCCAAAACTGGAGTGTGTGTGGCATTCTGGGGTTGTCTTTTTTTTTAATATTGGTTGTATATGGCAAAGTATATAATGTTTGTGGCAAAAAGACAGTTTTTCTTCCGAAGGTATTGTTTACACATAGTTCAGTTTCATTTCAAAACATCTGTCTCATGAATGAGTGAATCCAAACTGATTGATGCAAGCCAGCATAGCTGAACTGTTACACAAATAACATTTCTTTAATATATATATTAATTTTAGTTAGGATAGGGTTACCTAAAGGCCTTGCAATCTAACATAAAAGGGATAATCTGTTCCTGTGTTCATATGTTGCTTAGCAGCACAGGGTTTCTAAATGATATAATCATAAAAATATTCATAAATAACACGCAATACCTTCCAGCATAGATCACAGGCCTCGTTATCCAGCAGCTTTTTGAATGCTGAGATGTAAAATCAGAACAAAAGTATTTCCCAGTTAATGACAGACTAGATGGCTGTAAGGCTGGACCAGCGTTGGCCTCATACAAGGTGTGGTCGCATTTTGCCTGCTTCCAAAATATTTGGGAAATGTCTTGCTTTGTTTTTTCCTTCAGCTTAATTCCTCTCAGGGTCCTCCCTCTGAGAAACTTAGATATTTGTCAGAGATGTATGAAACTGTAGTCCTTTAATAGTTTTTGTTACAGATATGATCCTGGAGAATGACAGAAGGAGAATATGCGTGATTGAACGCTAATGACCGTACTTAGAAAAGCGCTGCCATTTCTCTCTTCAGATTGTAAACATTTGAGGTCTTATGTTCCTGCCCACTTCTAGGTTGCCTTTTTGTCTATATTCCTGATTAATCTCACACTGCCATCTGTCTCTGCTCATGCCCAGCGCTGCTCAGCAATGCCCAGCTCTGAATGTAAAGCACCTATGCATGGTGCCTGCTTAAGGGCAGCAGCAACCACGGCTGCTTTGTTCTCCATTTCTGTCAGCGTGGCAGCAGCAGCAGCAATCAGGAGGGACTTCTACTTCTTTGTCAGTGAATCTGTCCAGAGCAGATTTAGAGCCAATTCTTTATCTTGAGAAAGGCACAAATGGATTGCAATCTCAATATATTGCCATATATTCCAGGATATATGCCATATATGCATTCCAGGATATATTGCCATGCAGGTTCCAGGGTCTGTCCCACACCTAGCTCCTGGATGAGATCCTCTCGACTTCGAGCGATGGAACAAGGGACAGATTTATTGTGGTTGTCCTCCTTGTTGCTCCGAATTCTTTTGCCTGACTTCATATGCAGATTCATAACTATTTAACTGTTGATTGTCATCATTATGAAGAATTTTCTTTTGTCTTAATTCAGGCCGCCTCAAATACAACCTCTGCTGACTGAGGCACCATGGAAAAGTCATGAGGAACAGAATACACCTTAACATGGTACAAAATCAGGCTTATTTGCTGCTTAGAACTGAGGAATATCTAGAGGATCCTGACTGTAATGACAATTACTAATGTAAACAGAATAGGGTTCTACAGACCAGAGTTTGTCTAAAACATTCCCTCTCCATTTTCAGGTAGCTTGTTTGTGCCAAATTGGGGCTCTTTTCTATTGCTCAAGTCCTGCACTGAGTTTTTCTATTAGGTTTAGCTATTCTTAGTTATTTGTTTCTGCTTGGTAATATACAATCAACCAAAGGTGCAAGAAGAAAGGAAATACTTTCTGCGTGGTTCTTCAGTTAATTACACTTGAAGTAAATTAAATTTCATTTAATCAAATTTTGGGGTTGGAGTTGAATAATTAGGAGTACATAAATAAAAATTCCAAATGCTGTTTTTTTCCAGCTTGCTTTACCTCAGAAACAGGACAAAGGATGACAACCTTGGAAACGTGAATAAAGTAGTTGGTAGGAAAGTTAAACATTGGCTGCCTTTTATGATTTCTTTGAAAACAGTTATTATTTTAAGGAGACAACATTTGTTCAACCCCCATCTTACAGTGAAAGGAAAAACACTATAAAAATAGACTTAATATGGGAACAGCTATATTTAAATAAACACAGTTGGTGTGTATCAAAACCAGTAACTGTTTGAAACCAACAGAGTTAAGTACAAGTGGCCGCAAGTTAAAGCGGCCCCAGTGGAAGAATGAGATGTTTAGGGTTGCTTCACTAACAGCATTTTGGGGCATGGTAGTGGCATCAGAGAAGCACTAAGCATATAGGTATATTAAAAGATGTTCAACATATGCAGCTTTAAATGAGAGAGAGGTGTCATTGTGCTGAGATGAAATTCACCTTCTGTTAGTTTGTGTGTATTTCCATTCCAAACAGTGAGAACGTTTACTTTCAGATTATTTGTATAAACACCAAGAACACACCCTTTCTGGAAGGGACAGTATAAAATACTTCTCCTGCTTTATATATTCCAGTTCTACGTAGCCCATCTTTCTGTTCTGACTTGAGAGCCTGTCCCCTGTCCTGTTTAAACTCTTCTGTGTGTTTTCTGCAGCCACTTGTTCCCCTGGAGGAGTGTAGTCAGCTGTACCTCACTCCTCTAACTTCCATCCTGGTTTTCTTGCTCCCTTCCTTCCAGCAGCCGTGGCAGCAGAGATGGATCTCATTCCACATCTCCTCTAAAGTACTTCTCATGTACACAAACCTGCATTTTTGTGTTTTGTACAGCCATGTTCTCAGACCTCTTTGCAACGCACATGCACAATTAATGCTGATGTTTTGCTGGCACAGATGCTGCTCGCTATCCCCAGGCTGTTGGCATGACTGAAATTTCTTGACTTTCGACATAACTTCCTGGTGCGCACAATCACCAGCCTGACTTGCTGATGTTTTTCTATTTTCAGCACTAAACAATAGTGTGGGGCCAAACTCTGCACAGCTGTGGATGTCTGGAGCCAAATTTCAGGGGTATAGTCTGCCGTGCAATTGGAATTATGACATGTGAGGCAATACTCATTAGTCTAGAAATGTTCTAACAGTGCTGCCTTATTTTCTTAAAATAATAATCTCGTCTCATTCCTCAGGCATTCTGCTTAGTATCTTCTCTTCCCCCCCTTTTTCTTCTTCCAAGACTTTAATGTCCACATACCAAACTTTTACCCTCTCTGTATAAAGGCTAAAACTTTTTTAGCCTCTCTATATAATTGCATCATGTAATGACTGGAGAACATTGACTTGCCAAGAAAGATGCCATTTCTGTTGCAAGGTCCATCATTTGCAGTTTGTCCCTCGTAGGATCCAGATTCCTTGACTAATTCCTGTAAGAGCAGAGGATAACTTGGTGCTTCCTGTTGGTCACAAAGTGGGGCCTTTCACAGCTTGGCAAGTCCTACCTGGAGATGTTTTGGGAGCGCTCAGAGCAGACAGACACACTGTGAGTGATTGTCCTGTCCTACCAGCCATCAGCTCCTGTTTCTACAGCGCAGAGGGAAATCCTTCTCTCCCTCTGACCCCAGACCTTTTGGGAATGATGTCTGTCTGACACTCTGCAGTCTGTCCTGGCAGGTGTCTCGTCAGCTGTGTGTCTGTTGTCCGCTTTGCCTTTGCTTCAACTCCTCAGTGCTTTCTAGACATCCCTCTCCTAAAAGTTCAGTTACTGCCTTTACACACAGCAACTGTGTGTAGATTTTTGAGTGCCTGCACGCTGAGAGAGCAGTGTCTTACCGAGGTGACCTGTACCAAAATAGGATGGCAGATGGTTTCCCAGCCTGGACCTGCGTAAGATGGATAATAACTCTGGAAAAAACACACTGCTGGTGGCCTGGGATGGACTTGACTTGTGGTTCTCGACCCTTAGGACATCTGTGAAAAGCAGCCTATGCAAAAAGCCACGGTCATTGAAAGCATTAGGAGTTCAGATAAAACAGGTTGGTAATTTCTTACCTACCCTTCAATTTGTTTGGGTTCCCACCCTGACTTCGCTACTAATGACTCTGTGGCAGCCTGGGGGAAGTACCTTGGGAGACACAGTCCATTGCCTTGCAATTTTTATGTGGTGTCTTCAGTTTCCTGGGGTGTTTTCACAGAATGCTGAGCAGTCTGTCTTGTTTGAAGAGACTGACAGTTAACACGACTGGAGTATAAAAACATCTTTATGGAGGTATCAAAGCTGCTGCTTGTTTACCCGAGTTCCATCTGGAGAAGATGCCTCTCTGGTCCCATTCTTCAGGTTTGCCTGCCCTCTGCTGCCCTCTCGGGCAACTTCAGGGGATGTGGAAGAATTTAAAACTCTCTGTCACAGCTGGTCCTGCTGCCCTCTCGGGCAACTTCAGGGGATGGGGAAGAATTTGAAGCTCTCTGTTGCAGCTGGGTTGTTAAGCATTTCATGGAGACTTTCATAACACACACAGATAGAAATGTAAAATATATGCAGAAATTCAGATGTACCTTGCCATAGTGTTGTCACCAGAGCTACAGATTCAGATTTAATTCCTGTTCTGCTTTATTTCAGGAAGGCTTTTCATTAATTGATTCCCACAAGTGGTTAAAGATAGTAAGAAGAGCAGACTGCCTCCTGCTTCGTGCGCAGTCAAAGGTAAACCAAGTTGCTTTTAACGTTTCTAGTAGCTAAAACAGTTCTTTATAAGACTTCTTAGTATTGGATAAATTAAACTAGATTTTATGAGATACTATAAATTGTCTATATAAATTAAACAGATTCTTTTTCACTCTAGATATAAAACAAGAATGGATTGACTCACCTGATGTCTTTTCTAACTGTTAATATTCAGCTCTTTCAGACTGCTTTTGGAGAGGTAGCTACTAAAACGGCTGGACCACTATTTATTTTAGAATCTATCTGCTGTGGCTAACAATTAAATAGATGAAGCGATTGTCCTACGTGTAGGGAAGCTACCAATGAGTCATACTTCACTTGGGAAACAAATATCTAAGCAAACAATTATTTAGCCATTTTGAGGCCCCCGACACCTGGCACAGCAGCGACAGGCTGGCGCTTCAGGCATTTGGTACTCCAGGCAATGAAAGGGCCCCAGGTTTCTGGCCTCCTGCTCAGCTCTCAGGAAAAAGTGGTTGGTTAGCCTTTAAAGAATTAAATGACACTTGTTTCTTACCACTTCGGTATAAATCTCAATTTTTTTGGCTCTTAGATGAACTCTGAGAAGTGTCTTACTCATCTACACTGAATGTTCACCAGGTTTTTCAGAAACAAAGCCTGTTTCAAAATAAGCCCTCTCCCTTCTCCCCTGACACTTTCTAGGCTTTGTTGTTTCAGCAGAAACAGCTGCCTCTACTTTAACTGTCTCTGCTTAACAAGACAATTCCTCTCTAAATTAAAAAGAGGAATTCTGGGAAAAGATAAGCCCCATGTTCAGTAGCTGCTAGTTCAGAGACCGGTTTAACTCTTGGCACCATTCACAGAACTAAGTTATGAAAACATCTCTCAAGTTTTGTGAGCTGTTCAGGCATTCTCCTCTGACAGGATCTCTGGGACAGGTGGGGTTATTGTAATTGCAGATAATAGCGATATCCAGAATAGCTGAAAACTGTAAAAATTCCTCTTTAGTCAGATTTTCATCTTTTAGCTGATTTCCTTTCTGGAAGACGCGTAGATGTTTCTTTATAAGGATGTTGTAAACCAAACAATCTGGTTTGCAGAGGAGAGAATGCCGTGCTAATTGCAAGATAAAAGCAGATGTGAGGCGTAATCAATCATTTAAATATAAGGAGTTCTCTTGTTTCAGAATAAGTCTGGTCTAATGGTGGCACTAGGAGCTGCACGAGTGACTTGAGCTGCTTTAAACAAATGGGTTATGCTTGCCTGAAACCAAAACACTTTTGCTCTCTGATTTTTGTCAGATTCTTACAAGATGTGGGTTGTCACTGAAGAAGCCATCTAAGCAGAAGCAGGCCAGGTTTTCAAAACCCAGTTCCTGTATCTGAGACCACAGGGCTGCTAAGGGGCACGCACAACTAAATATTACACTATCCTTTCTGCTTTACCTTGTACTCCTTCTGTTTATTTCATTCTCCTTTCAGTTCTTTTCTTTCCTGCGCTTGCTTTTTTCGCTGTGTGTTGCCTGCTTTGCAATTACAGAATAATCCATGTCAAAGAAAACGTGAGGTTAATAATTGGGATCCCGTACTTCAGGAGAAACTGAGTGAATATTAACTGATGGCTTTTTGTAAGGCATTAACTTATAGCAAAACTTAGTAATTTCTTAATAAATACTACTTTAATAGGGCATTGTGAATTTTCAGGTGGTAGAGTGAGTTTCTAAAGTGTATTTTGAGAAGCTTAATGTTAATGTACTTGAAGGAAGAAGACATGCAGAGAAGATCCCTGTCACAGACTGGTGAAGCTGGGCTGTACTAGTGGCAGTTTCATTCCAGATGTCTCATTCTGCAGCCCTACCCCTCAGACACACACGTGTGTCTCACACTCAGCTGCAAGCAGCGCTGCCTGGCTGTGCCTGCCCCTTACACAGCTCCATCTGTAGTAATCACCTGTCTCACGGCAGTCTTTGATGTGCCTCTATGCAGAAAAACTTCTTTACATGAAACAATCTGTCAGAAGGAGCAAGACGAACGTTCTTAATACTCTTGTAGTATGTGATTTCCAAAAACTTCTTTACATGAAACAATCTGTCAGCAGGAGCAAGACGAACGTTCTTAGTACTCTTGTAGTACGTGATTTCCCTTCTTAGAATCACAGAATGGTTTGGGTTGGAAGGGACCTCAAAGACCATCGAGTTCCAACCCCCCTGCCCTGGGCAGGGACACCTCCCACCAGACCAGGTTGCTCAAGGCCCCATCCAGCCTGGCCTTGAACCCCTCCAGGGATGGGGCAGCCACAGCTTTTCTGGGCAACCTGTTCCAGTGTCTCACCACCCTCAGAGTAAAAAATTTCTTCCTGAGATCTAATCTGAATATTTTTACTGTTTTCATTGAGCTCGCGCCCCCGGCATGGGAAGAGGCACAGATTTGATGATCCAGGTGACCTCAAGGTTCTTTAATACTTGGCTACCCCCGGCATGGGAAGAGGCACAGATTTGATGATCCAGGTGACCTCAAGGTTCTTTAATACTCAGCTCTTAGAATCACAGAATGGTTAGAGTTGGAAGGGACCTTAAAGATCATCAAATTCCAATCCCCCTGCCCTGGGCAGGGACACCTTTCACCAGACCAGGTTGCTCCAAGCCCCATCCACCCTTGGCCTCTTGTGTTCTTCAGCTGATTGTTGCCCAGTACTCAGTTTATGCTAAAACTTGACATCAGTTTAGCTGAATTTAAGTACTCTCACTCTTTCCGTAACGGAAAAATGTTTAATTTACCAAGTCTATCATTGTTTATAAACCGCAGCCTTAAGTATTTAACATTCCTTATGAAAAAGCAGAGGGCAACTCAAATGGACTGTAGTGATAACTGAAACAAGTTTTCTTTGAAAGTCTCTAAAAGGAATTCGAATGAAGATGCAAGTTACCTTTCTGTCATTTTAATGAGAACTCACCTGTCTGGCAAATCCAAAATCCACAAATCACTTCTCGGTTGTATGAAGCCGACCCAGTTAAGTTGACATCTTAGTTAACTAGAGGCACTGTAACTGGGCACTGGTAAAATGAGTGCTACACTTTGAATTATTTTGACATTTTTTTCCATTTAAAAGGCACTGAGACAAGCTTTTATGCTTACGGTGTCCTAAAAATCATTTTCTGTAATAGAAGCATCTTAAAATAACATGCATGTAAACATACAGGCTGTCATCAAGAGCTGCCTCATCTTTGAGACAAAGATTGTTAAAGTGAAGGGTGTCCTGGCCTTGGTGTAATCAGCACTCTAGCAGCATGTCTAGTCATTAAAAAAAAAACTTATTTTGACATTGAAATCTTGGGAAGATGAAGACTCAAATAATCTGGGCTGGGCCAAGGAAAACTTGCTTCTTTTCTAGTATTTTACCTTTGCTTTAAATTCAAAATTTCAAGATCAAAGTGGAAGTCCCTGTAATTCACTTCCTGAACAAGAGCATTCTGTAGGTATCTGCCTTACATCAGCTGAACGTGCTCAGGAGAAGCTTATCACACACAACAGGCTCTCCAGCCCCACCTTTCCAGGGTGCTTTGCTGCACCTCATCTACTTAAAAAAATATCTAATATAGTACAGCCCAACAACCTGTACTGGGGGTCAGTTCTGCCTGCATTTTCTTATTTTATTTTTAGTATTATTTCCCTATTTGGAGTGATGTATTTGAGTTTCTTGCACTCCTAGTCAAGGTGTCTCAGCATCTCTCCAAGGCACAGCTGTGTTCTGTGTGAGGGCCAAGCTGAATCTGCAGGTGTAGCTACCACGGGCAGGGCAGTGGGTGGGTAAGGCTGGGCTTGATGCAGACAGTAACATAAATCCTAAATGGAACATAACAGTTCCCAGAAGTTTTTAGTTTAGGTTCCAGAGTTGACTTACACTTCAGTTAGCGCCGTTTCATTTTTTTTTTTGTCACAAGTAAGCACTCAGAGTCGGCACATCCTTATAGACCAGAACTGAATTTCCCTCCTATCCCTGTAAAAACCCTGTCGCCGGCAGAAGGTTTCACTGAATTTCACTGAATTTTTAGAGTTGGAAGGGACCATAGAGATCATCTAGTCCAACCCCCCTGCTAAAGCAGGACCACCCAGAGCTTGTCAGAGCGTGTTACTCAGGAGCATCCAGGTGGGTCTTGAAAATCTCCAAAGGGGACTCCACACCCTCCCTGGGCAGCCTGTTCCAGGGCTCCGTCACCCTCACCATGAAAAATTTCTTCCTCATATTCAAGTGGAACCCTTTATGTTCCAGCTTGTGCCCGTTGCCTCTTGTCCTGTTACTGGGAACCACTGGAAAGAGTCTGGCTCCCTCCTCCCTCATCCCGCCCTTGAGATACTTGTCAGCATTAATAAGGTCTCCCCTCAGCCTTCTCTTCTCCAGACTAAAGAGTCCCAGCTCTCTCAGTCTCTCCTCATAAGGGAGATGCTCCAATCCTTGAATCATCTTTGTAGCCCTACACTGGACTCCTTCCAGCAGTTCCCTGTCTCTCTTGAACTGGGGAGCCCAGAACTGGACACAGGATTCCAGTTGTGGCCTCCCCAGTGCAGAGCAGAGGGGCAGAATGACCTCCCTTGACCTGCTGGCCACACTCTTCCCTCTGCAGCCCAGGATTCCATTGGCCTCTTGGCCACAAGAGCACACTGTTTGCTCATTGTCATTTTGTTGTCCACCAGGACCCCCAGATCCTTTTCTTCAGAGCTTGTCTCCAGCAGCTTGTTCACTTGGCTGCACCTTTAGTTCATTCACAGGTGGCCCCGTTTCACTTACCATTTCCTCGGGCTTTTTAAACGGATTTTCAAACTGGGAATCATGCTCTTGTGGTTTAGCTGCTGGGATAAACGAAGGTACAGCAGGGAAAACTTGTTTCTTTATATTTAAGTTGGTGCAGCGATCCAAAAATTAATCACCTTCTCGCTAACTGTAACAAAGAGGAATTTAATTAAAATAGTTGGAGGGGATTCGCAGTTAATTGAATTTCTCTTTGGTCTCTGAGCAGAATGAATGCCGCATGTTCCGCGTGCAGTTTGGTGGGGACTCCAAAGCCCAGATGCTGGATCACTGCTGCCGCTGCGCGCAGAAACTCGCCGAGTACCTCCCGGTTGAAGTAACAGATGAACAAAGCCAGAAGCTCTACCCCAGTCTCCTTCAGCCACCCAACAGCCAAACTCAGGTGGGTGGAAAGCAGTCAACAAAACACATCGCTACTATGTACAGTAAGTAAGAACATAGGGGGAGAAAAATAGAAAAGTCATCAACTGTAAATGAGAAATTTTACTTCTGAAGGAAGTTGCTTGTAACTATGAACCCCAAAATTCACTCTACGTGCAGGGGAACCTCATTAGTGACCAGGGCAGAGTTACTCAGCTGCTGAAGCCTCCCCTTTTCTTAGCCTACCTCAAAAAAAGTTAACGGAACGGGGCTCAAAAATGGAAGACTGTGATGCTTTCTGCTGAGGTTAATAAAGAAGAATAGGGGCAGAGGCTCAGGGCTCAATATTTATCCAAAACCCACGTCTGCAGTTCCATCAGGGTGGATTTCAGCTAAGGCTGCTGGGAAGCACCTGGCAGACTTTCACATCAATTACACGAGGAAAGAAAAATGATAAAAGCATCTTTTAAGAACCATGAATTGTGTGCTCCTTCTTGTGTTTACTCCCTGCTCCTGTTTTGCAGTGTTAATAATTGTAAATATGCAGTTGTAGCCATTTGAGCTTAACCTGACACATTTAAGAGTGATTTCAGGGTAGGAACAGAATGTTTCCCCTCTCCAAGACAAAGACCTAAGGTAAAAGGAAAAGGCAGAGACAGACTGTTTCTGAGGGTGATTAATTCTTAAATATGTGCTGTCTTGGTTATCCAGAGGATCACATTTACCAGCTCTGAAAACACCCCTGCAGCTAACTCTGGGCTCCCCAGTTCCAGGACAGGGAACTGCTGGAGAGGGGACAGCAGAGGCTACAGAGATGATGAGGGGGCTGGAGCATCTCTCTTACAAGGAAAGGCTGAGGGACTTGGGGCTTTTTAGTCTGGAGAAGAGAAGGCTGAGGGGGGAGCTGATCAACACCTATAAATACTTCAAAGGTGGGTGTCAGGAGGATGGGTCCAGGCTTTTTTCAGTGGTGCCCAGGGACAGGACAAGAGGAAATGGGCACAAACTTGAACATCAGAACTTCCACCTAAACATGAGGAACTTCTTTCCTGTGAGGGTGGCAGAGCCCTGGAAGAGGCTGCCCAGGGAGGTGGTGGAGTCTCCTTCTCTGGAGACATTCAAACCCCACCTGGACACGTTCCTGTGGGACCTGCTCAGGGTGGACCTGCTCTGGCAGGGGGTTGGAGGACATGGTCTCCAGAGGTCCCTTCCAACCCCCTAGCATTCTGTCATTCTGTTCCTTAGCCAGGACAGTACGAAGGTAATGTAATAAAAATATCAGGACCAAGACTGAGGCCTAAAAAAAAAGATTGTCAGAGCTTCGGCTCCATCATCTCCCTGACAGGACTAGGGAAGTCCTACTCTACTGGGCAGTGGAATAGTGTTTGGTAGAGAAAGCGTGGGGGGAGGGAAAAAATATCACCAATTTGACTCACACAGTTTCCATAAAGGCATCTGGGAGGCCTCCAGCAGCTGATACTCGAGATGTATTGTGTGTCCTTTCAGCAGGTCACCTCTCCTTTGGGCTTTGCTCATTCCCCAAAAGCTGAGAACGCACGGAGAGCTGTTTAACGGTGAAACGCTGCTGAACACCAACACTCAGACTCTTGGTGTTGATAACACTCTTGCTCCAGAAGTTAAGACTGAAAACCTTGCTCAGAAAAAAAGAATTGACACCTTTTTGGTGCTGTGGCCCACGGGAAGGAAAAAAAAGCCTGCTCCTGCTGAGCGTTCACACACAGCATTTTTTAAAGTTACTTCTAGCAAGTAGTTTAAAAGTTCTCTTAGTTTAGACATGACAGTTTAACTACAGGCCCATTATTTCCTGTCGTTCACTTTTAAAGGCTTGAGCAGATGTGCATTCAGGTTCCATAAAAAGATGCCTTTTCCCTGCCTGAGGTGGCTGAGCACATTCCCTTCCCCTTCTCTCTAAAAATGGAACTCCTTCCCTTCTCGCACATGCCCACACGCTGCTTGGTAACAGGCCCTTATTTGCATTTGCTATTTTCTAGCCAGATGAGCCTCTACCAGATTCCTGCACAAGCCTTGGAGAGAGAAGATCTGTAACACAGCTAGCACAGGTAAAAAAATTAAATAAAATCCAATATTTAGCTCCTGTACCTGAATCTCTCTGGTGCAGAGAGAGAGGAAGCTCTCTCATGTGTGGTAAACATCTGGGAAATGGCTTCTCTGAACATCAGGATCCTCATTTATACCACCACCACCACAGGATCTTGCTTAATGAGCTGGGAAGTAAGTGGCAAAACCAGGTATTTCATGGTGCAATTACTCCATTTGCATAAGAACAACCCACACGCTGACAGCACACACATACCCAGAGGTCTCATCCAAATAAGCAGCTTTGGCACCCTGCAGAAATGACTTTCAACCCACAGTTGAACTGGGAAGTGCAGGGTAAAGCTGTAGTTAAAAGTAACCGGCAGATTGTTGCCTCTTTCCTGTGAATTTGGGGCCGACCAGAACCAGATGACGGAGGTAAAAACTCTCCCCTTTCCAACCCCTTGTTTTTGTGCAGTTGCTTCTGAGGGTTCCCCAGTGGGTCTGTCTCACCCACTTTCTGTACCGACAGAAGGATGAAATCCATGTTTTTTCACCTCTGTGGCATCAGGCACAATTCCTATTACAGATCTGTCATCTCTTAAACCCAAAAGCCCCTTCAACACCCCTGTTTTGACAGCAGAGCTCCCCGTACCCCCCTTTCTGTGGCCAGGGCTGTTACACACCCTGCTCTTCGTCCCACAGGGGTTTGTTACCCTCCTTTACAAGGCAGCCAGAGGGATCAAACAAAGCACTTTGCCTTTAGCAACTGTGTTTTTCGTGACCAATCTCTGCTTTACAAGGCAATGTAAGCTAACACTATAAAAGAAGGACTTATCTTCTAAAACCTGCTATTTCTGGGGCCCTGCACAAGGTGAGGGCGTGATACCTGCTTCTGAACAAAGCTTTCTGCTGGCGAGGCCCCTGTTTGATCCATCTCTTGCTTGAATTACTAATTCCCAGCACAAAAGGACTCCTGGGTGTAGTAGTTTCCTACATCCCTCCCTACTTGGTCAGTTCAACACAACCACGCTCGGAGCTGGGCTCTCCATGCCCTGCCCCACAGACTTGCTGTACAACTTGCTTTCCCCCCCCTTCAGCTTCAAAAACCTGAAATCTCTGAGATCCCCCTTTCTCTGCCCCGCTCTGGACTTCAATTTCTCCATTTCCAACCCTTCAAGAAGCTGGCTGCAGTGCTGCTTTTCAGTATTGTCTTGCAGATTTTTTTTTAAAACACATATTCAACAGTCTTCCATTTGTGTTTAAACGTATTTTTCTCCAGTCAAGGCTATGGCGTGACCCAGGAACAGAGCAACACTGTTTAAACGTATTTTTCTCCAGTCAAGGCTACGGCATGACCCAGGAACAGAGCAAGGTGAACCAACAATAAGATTAGTGAAAAAATATTTGGGGTGGTTTTTCTTTTCCTCCTCACAAGTAAAACTGTGCTCTGCTCCAGCTGCCAGTTCTCTTGCCCCATTTCAGGTCCAAGCAGCAGAAGTTAGGCTCAGTCAGGCCCCAGCAGCAAATCCTGCCTTTCCCAGAGGGAGAGGCTTGGTTTAGCCTGTGCCTCTCCCACCAGCACGTCAGAAAAAGAGCCCAAACCAGGCATTTTCAGCTTTTTTTAAAGGCAGACACAGACTAACCAGCGACACCACCCTTCACCTGGGACCCTCTGTGCATCATACCCACCTCATCGATTTGATTTGCTTCCCTCCCCTGCAAAGTACCCAAAACCCACCCATAATGGATGTGGCAGCTTTAATGACTCCAGTGCAGTGGGTAGAGAGAGTTACAGGCCGGGAGGGCGGTGAGGTCTATAGAAAGGTGGAAAAACATTGGTGCAAACACTTGGTTTTTAACACAAAGTGTGAATAATGTTCTCACTGAGCAGTTCCCCAAGGTGACTGACTGATGTGGCCCAGTAGTTTTAGCCCAATAACTTACTGGTCCATGAGACTGGTGGGTTTCTCCTGCGTGGCTACGGACGGGAGCGGTGTCACCTCTGGGTGCTGGGAGACGGTTGGGGCTGTCCCAACCCCAGCACCACTCCTTGGCCACCTCCCCTCTGCTGCCACTGGTTTTACACCCAAACAGACCACAATTCAGCCACCACCAAGGGAAAAAGCCAGGGGAGGGGGTTAAATGGGCAGGAAAAGCTGTTTTAACCCTTAAAAAAGCCCCATAATTGACTTTTAAAAGTCACCTTGCTAAATTAAGAGCTTAGAACCACATACTGGGTTCTACAGTCCCAACGTACGCTTCCTCCAGGATCCTCTTCTCCTGCACAGAAGGGATATTCCCAAGGAAAGCACCTTGGGATTAAACTTAACCCTTAAAAAAGCCCCATAATTGACTTCTAAAAGTCACCTTGCTAAATGAAGAGCTCAGAACCATATACTGGGCTCTACAGTCCCTATGTACGCTTCCTACGGGATCCTCTTCTCTTGCACAGAAGGGATATTCCTGAGGAAAGCACCTTACCCAGGAAACTGCCATTTGGGATTCAAATAATCACAAAGGGAATTCAAAGTTGCACAGAAGCCACGTTGGAACTGAAGCTCCCTCTGGGGGAAAAATTACGTACCGAAATCGTGTGTGATAGGAAGTATTTTAGCAGCATCAAGGGGGCAGCTGCCTCTTTGTTAAATACTGACGTAGCTGCGTTTTTCCAAAGCCACATAATGTTACCTTTGATGTCTATGATCCCAACACCTCTGTTTTCCTTTTGTTTCTCCCAGTCTGTGCTGAGGAATAAGCCCGAGCTCCTCCTGGTGTCGCGGCACCCGGCCTGGCCGGCGCAGGAGCTGGGGCCCTTCATCCGCCTCTGCCTCCTGGACCAGGATTTCCCAGCTTTTGTGGAAGATGTGGAGAAGGAACTGAAAAAACTCACCCAAGGTTGAGAAATCCCAACTTGTTGCCACTGGGATTCACCACGCTCCAGGCCAGCCAGCACTTGGGATCCACAAGCTTAAGTGTGATTAAATAGATTTGATTTCAAGAATATTGAAATAGTCTCACGCATTGGTGGTGGTTTTTTTTTTTTTTTGGTCAGTGTTTTATTTTTAAAAACAGGTGAATCCACTTTTTATACATCATTGCACTTCAACAAATACACAGAACACGAGTTCATGCATCTACAGTTACGCACATCATGAGAACCCTGTTAGGTCTATTTCTACAATCTTTAAATCATGAGAAATTACAGTGTCAAACTAAAGAGTATAACTAGTTGCATAGAATATCACCATGCTGTAACATTTCATCATTTAAACAAAAAACAAAACGAAAACAAAACAAAACAAAAAAAAAAAGAAACTTATAAAAGTTTGCCTGAATTGAATGTACAAGAATATGTTGAACACATCAGTGCAAAAGGATCGGAGAATTTACATGAGTTAACAAAAAAAAAAAAAATCACTTAAAAAGCAATCATATATATATATTTATAAACTGAAGGTTTGTTTTTGTTGTCGACTGCATTCCACCACCACCACCTCCAACCATTCCAGCTTTTGAAGTCTGATTATAGGACACCCCAGTCTCTCTCTCTCTCTCTATAGGTTAAGCCCTTAAGATAATTTCAATTTATATTACTCCTCTAAGTACCAGCACAGTATAATTCTCTCATCTTTCAGACATACAGTAAAGGAATGAATATCAGCAGCTTAAAAATGAAACACAATTACTGTAGTTTGGTTTTCCCCCTCCCCCAAAATATAAATATATAACTGTATATATATTTTTAAGTTTTGCTGTACTTTACAAAAAGTCTCACTAGATGGCAGCGGTGCGCTTTAGAGCTTTGCCAAATTTTTTTCTTTTTTTCCTTTTTTTTTCTTTTTTTTAACAGCTACAGGAAGTAAAAAATGGCGCATGCGTGAAACCGACTTCACTACTTCTAATCTTTAAATAGAGCCAGGAAAAAAAAAAAAAAGAACAGAAAATAATAAAAAGCAACATTCACAGCACATCAAGCCCAAAATAGTTTACACCTTCTACACTGAAGCATTATTGAAATGTATCTGGCTAGGTCATCCTTACAGGAGAGGCTAAATAAGGCATGCGTTAGACAGTCATATCGTTGCTCACTTGAAAAGGAAAAATAAAATAAAATAAAAATAAAATAATAAAATAATAAATCAGACAGAACTGGAGTTCTAGAACCAAGAGTTCCAACCCTTAAATTTAGCAGGTCATATTGCCATCAGTCTCTCAGAAACTTAAAGCTCTAAAAAAGAAATGAGAAAAGGTGCTAGTCAATGCCCGGCAGCGCCCGCGCCCCGCCAAGCGCTCCTCCCTCTCAACTGAAGGTGGAGGCTCCCCACCGACGGCCAGCTCTAATTAACAACGCAACGAGGGAGGGTTTGGGGTGTGTTTCTTAATTAGCAACAGCAGCCATTAGGTAGAACTCAACAGATCTTTAAACTACCTGCTTAATTTACGAAAGAAATCTGTTGGTGACCCCGGGTGCTGCCTTTGAAGCCTGGCAGGAACGGCTCGTGCCACCCTCCCAGCAGCTGGGAACTTCCCAATTGATGGAAAAAGCTTATTTTCCGTCCCCCAACCGCTACAGCAAAGAAAAAAAAAAAAGGAGGGTTCAGGCTGACCCTTTCCAAGTCATACTTACATGATAAGCATTTTTAATTTGTGTTTCTCTGGCGTAAGTTTTTATCTTTATGATTGTTTGTAGAATTAGTTTTCCTGGAAGAAGAAATAAAAAAAACGCACAAAAAAGTCAATCCCAAGCACAAAAATCAATCCCACTTTTTATCTGGACACCTTCTTTCCCCCTCCATCTGTCCTGCTCTGGCCAGGACCCCACAGACATCACCCTTCTTTGCTCCAACACCACCCCAAATTCCTTCCCATTCCTGGTGTCACACGTAACATCCACCCCATGCCACAGAAACTCCAATAATCTCTCAGATTAACCCAAATTCTATTTTTTTTTCCCCTTAAAAGGCACTTACATTGGCCCAGCTGGTTCATCATCTGCGGACAGAATTCCAAGGCTATCCCGGGAAAGGGAAGGGAAGGAAAGGAAAAAAAAAAACAACAAAAAAAGAGAGGGTGAGTGTTTGCTCCGCGCCCCCCGCCCCGGCTGAGCCGCGACCCCCCAGATCTACAGCACTAAAGGCCATTCCACCGGGAAGTGCAAAGGTTCATGGAAGTTACTGGTCGGGATTCGGGTTTTAATGGCAGGTATGTTGCTTCGATGGTTTTAGTTAACACTTGGAATGCTGGTCATGAAGAACTGCAACTGTAGCGGACAGATTGGTTGCAAATATGGTCAAGACTCATCTTGTCCCCAAGTTCCAGTGGTTCAATCTCATAAAAAATAGATGAGAAGACAAACCAACGTCTCGGTTGTAAAATCCTGCTGGTTGTTTTCTTGCATTGATTTTTTGTTTTTGTTTTAATATATAATTTTAAGCCATTCTTCAACTGCTGCTGGGGAATGACGGGTATATACAGGAGGGTATATACACACAATATGCTCATTTTACCCCCCCTGGATCATCCAACCTCTACATATGATGTTTTTTCTCCCCATTTGATTAGAAGGGACCAGGTTAGGAGGAGGCTGAAGGTGCAACACTTGATTGGAGTACCCAGCCGTGGTCCCAGGAGAGCAGCAGGGGCTGTGCCTGCGTCCCAGAGCACCCCAGGGGAAATGAGGGGTGTTGTGACACCTCCAGGCACCACAGGCTTCAGCTCCAGGACTGCCAGCAGTGTCCTGCCTGTGTCTCAGGGCAAAAAGATCCTCTTGAGAATTGGAAAAAGATCTGCCAATGAGTAATGTTTTGCGTCAGCTCTTTCGTGACCAATTGAACGTCAGTTTTGGAGTTACAAACCACCTTGTTTTGCACCCAAACTGCACTTAGGGAAGAGCATTTAAACAGCAGCACAAAAACCAATGCAGAAAGTGAACGCTCCTGTAGAAGTATTTTGGTGGTGAGGGGGGACACACAACACAACCAATTCAGGACCTGCCGGTTTTGGCACTCGGGAGTTGCCGTTCCCACCTCCTGCTCGAGGGGTTTGGTTTTTTTTGTTCAGGGAAGGCTTTAGGAAACTCTCAGCAGGATTCCACAAGGGTGCTCAGTGCACATGAAGCAGTTATGGAAATTACAGTCTTAAACGGTGTAGGCATCCGCATGAGCACACGCCGGGAGTAATGTCGGGCAGGGGGGACATTACTCCACCTGGAACCTTCCAGGCAAACGGAGAGGCAAAGCCACCGCTAGCACAGACAGTGACCGGAACAACAGAAAAAATAATAGGTCAACAAAATAAAGAACTAACCACAAACCAAGAGCTTTACAGCCAAAAAATAACACACTAGCGACACACCAGTGTCCACAGAAGTCCATTCCCAGCAACAGTACACTATCGGACAAGGTACAGAGAGAACTAGGACTAGTAAAAGGACAACCAGACATCAAATGTGCTGTTTGTATATACAGTGGAGATATACAGAGACACAGCAGGTGCTGAAACACAAAGCACAGGAGGGTCTACAACTCCCCTCCGCCAACATCTTTTGGTTCATCATCAACAAAAGATGGTTGGAGCAGGCTGCGCTGCGCCCGCCGGGCCTGGGGAGGGGGGACCAGCCCCCAGCCCCCCACCCCGGCCCCGCTCAGACCGGGCCGTCCCGGCTTTCTGACGAGCACCATCGACATCTTTGAGAGTTTGTTTGGCTGGACTTCAGAAATAGCAAACTGTGCCCTTAGGATACAAGCTCTGGCTATTAAAAATATAAATTAAAATCTCCATTTTTCTTTTCTCGGTTCAAATATTTAGGTGCCTATTTCGGATAAGTAGTTTTGTGTGTTTAAAAAAAAAAAAAAAAAAAGAGATTCACAATTATAAAGGCTGCCATGGAATGTTTTCCTAACAGATCCAACAAAAATGCCTATTGGAATATTTAAGATTATACAGCGGGTCACCACCGCTCGGCCCTTTCTCATCCATAACCTAAACAGAGATAAAATAAAGACAGAGGAAAACGTCTCTGGGTGTCACTACCCTGGTCAGTCACTAACGGCTGGAAAAGCAGCCCCAGTACAAGTACAGACACAGACCCAAACCTCAGCGAAATCAGGGGGCAACAGAACGACAGAAAAAAAAATAAGTACGAACTGAAAAAAGATTTAAAAACAGCAAACTGAAATCCAAATTAGTCGTGAACGTGAATGAAGAAGTTTTAAGAAAAAAAGTGTTAACATTATGACTTGTGCGTTGTATAGACTGAAGCGGAGATTAAACAAACTCCAAAGCATGCAGATCTCTCACTTACCACCATTTTTTTAAGGGTATGATGCAATTGAAGGGGGGGAAAAAAAAAACAAACAAAAAAAAGAAGTCATAGTAACCGACAAATATCAATATATAACCCCAAAGCTTTATTTATGCCAGAAGACCTGCGCTAGCACCGGGTTGTCTCTAAGAGCACGGAAAAGCGATGGCTGCGGAGAACATCCTCCCTTCTGCTCCCCACGAGCTGCCAGGTGAGCTGCAGTTTCATCATCCACCACGCTAATCCCCTCCTTTTGCAGGAATCTCCTTCCCAGTTTGGAGGGGATCTGCACATTCCCCCAAACCCCCTTGTTTAACCCCCCCCCAACCAGCCAATCTCTCCTGTGGACGCAGTGATTTATCTGCTCGGCCTTTGCCCCGAAATAGCAGGTTTCTGGGTGTTGGAATGGCTGCCGCCCCTAACGCATCGCCTGACACGTGTCATCAATCCCTCCAGGCAAAAATATCAGGGTAAGATGATGACAAATAGATTTCTGTAGCTCCTCTGCTTGGATTAACTGTCTGGGAGTGTGACTCCTGCTTCAGCAGTTGGAGAAGGGTACTGTGTTTCATCCCATCTCCCCCCCCAACTTCCAGCCATCATTTTGAAGGCATTTCAGATGTTACTCAGCTTTTTAGCTCCTTTGGCAAGCTGCAGTTATTCATTTTTTAATATCAAATTAATTTTGTGGAGCCTCTCGTAACTGGTGGAAGTTAAAAATGAAACACTAAAGGGTACTTCCAGCACTAAAATTCAAATTTTTTGCACCCAAAGGGACTCTACGTTTCTACTCCTGTGTTAAAACTTGCAAAGAAA
This sequence comes from Calidris pugnax, assembly GCF_001431845.1. Lineage (NCBI taxonomy): Eukaryota > Metazoa > Chordata > Aves > Charadriiformes > Scolopacidae > Calidris > Calidris pugnax. Next base: position 158,051 of record NW_015090985.1, on the reverse strand, counting down.
CCTACTTCAGCAACGGTTCTTACACTGGAATGTGAAAAAAATGGTGAACTGGGGCATTATTAAACTGAAACTTGTCTTCAGTTTTTCTTTAAACTTAAAAAGGAAGAGCCAGGGTCTGGGGCAGCCTCGGGGCCTTGTGTCATAACACAACCCCACCTTAGAACCGCTCCAGAGAGCACCAGGGGATTTCTGGTGTTAAAAACTCACTGGAGGGTTTGCTTTCCAGGAAGAGAAAGTTTGACAGTGGCTCAAAACACTTTGGAGAAGGATGTTTGTAAGAATTTAATGTGTTTGTGAGTTGGGGTTCAGGGCAACGCTCTTCTCTCCGGCTCCGTCAACAGGAACCGTTTGGAGAGAGCTGGGGGGGGAGGAAAAAAAGACAAAAAAAGAGGGGAATGGAGACACTTGTCTTGCTCCATAAAAGCAAACCAAGAAAAACCAAGCAGTTGCTCTGAAATGGAATGAAGGCACAAGCAGAGACGCTCTGGCCAAGGTTATTGCCATTAGATTGGAGGAAATCTATAATAACATCTAATTAATGAGCATCTAAAGGCCCAGAGGAGCGTGGCTACTCAACTGCCCCCGTGATAGGATGACGCTGGCTCTTGGGTGTAGTGGGTGCTACGGTGCTACTTTTCTCCTTTCCAGGAATTTTAAGCAAGGGAGAGAAAGGTGTGGGTAGTAGGGAAAAAAAAACCACCACCAAAGCTCCAGAAATTAACTTGTAACAAGGTAAACCGTTTCAGCTGAAAACATTTTGTTCTTTAAATTACTTACAGTAATAGCAGGAACGGGGAAAGTCAAGAAAAAAAAAAAAAGGTAAAATGTAAGTATTAGAAAGAATGTGGGGATATGGATGGAGCTTCTGCAGAGCCGGAGCAGAAAATCATTTATGGAAACTTTTTGTATTAAGCTGAGAAGTGAAAAAGGAAGAATGAAAAAGGACACGTTATGACCCAGGCACCTCACGGCTTTGAACTAAAGATCGTGTAGAATATGGAGTTTCAAGTAAAAACTGTTTACATTCCTATGGGGGAATGAAGCCAAGAAGTTTTTACTTTCTACTTACCCCAGAACACACCCTTTCAACCAGCGTCTTGGCTAATTTTAGGCTATTTGATCCAACAACCACAGAAAAAAAAAAAATAATTCTTTAGGGCTCTTTGATGTACTACATTCAGGTCACAATGGCTGATCGCTCCGACTATCAAAAATAAGCAGCTTAAGCTATACCACAGAGGAATAAAAAGCTATATTTTGCTTCCTTTTGCTGTCCTGGGAAGCCCAAGCAGGTTGCATGGAGCACAATGCGCCCGCTGTCCCCTGCCCAGCCCCTCTCCCACCCTACATGCAGTGAGGGGCCAGCACCTCCACATGCCACCTTCATCATGCAGCCTTCATCACCAAAAGCCACTGGAAGCTGCACCTCATCCACCCGAATGGGATTTTCCGAGGTTTTTCCAAACCCCTGGCTGCTCTCTGGAGAAGGAATGCCATCCGTACGTTGCTTTACCGCCGGCAAAGCAAGTCAAAACCGAATTTTGAGAGGATGCAGCACTTCAAGCACAACGTGCCCCCCCCTTCCTCCTTCCAGCACATAATTGGGAGGCCGGGGGACAGGTTACTGGAGGGGGACAGGTTACTGGAGGTTCTCACTGCAGTCACCTCCCCTCCCAGGAGGACAAAAATGCCCCCAATCCAGAGGCACGGCAGCAAGAACCCCCACTGGGCCCCTGCTGATGCCACCCTTGCACCATTTCTGGTGGAAATACAGATTTCCCAAGTGTAAAGTTCCTTTTTTCTGCTATAGAGCAGCAGGAAGGAAAAAAAAAAAAAAAAATCAAACAAATCTGAATTACGTGAAGGAGGAAATATCGGCAAAGGAGCTACCGAGCAGCCCTGTTCCCTGGCACAAAAAGCAAAGAACCTAAAGACAAGAAGCGAGGTCCATGCAGAAACAAAGCCACCCGACCCCGAGGTCAGGAAATGCCAAAGTTAAAGGATTGTCCTGGCCCTTCCCGCCCGGCAGCGCTTCCAGCTGGAGGTAACACCTCTGGTGGGAAGGGTCCTGTCACACACGGCCCTGTGTCCCCCCCTGACAGGACGAGAGGAAATGGCCTCAAGTTACACCAGGGGAGGTTCAGGCTGGATATTAGGAAAAATTTTTTCCCTGAAAGGGTTCTCAGCCATTGGAATGGGCTGCCCAGGGAGGGGGTTGAGGCCCCATCCCTGGAGGTGTTCAAAAGCCGGGTTGATGTAGTGCTGGGAGGTCTGGTTTAGTGATGATGCTCCTTGTTTGTTGTGGGGGTGTCTATTTTTGTCAGTGAGGTTGACGGTTGGACAAGATGATCTTTAAGGTCCCTTCCAACCTAGAAGATGCTGTGATTCTGTGAAACTCTGAAACCCAAAGGGGCTCACTCTGTGGCTGAAGAGTAAATTGAGGAGAATTGAGCCGAGTTCAAGCAGGTTCCTGTCCCCCCCCACAGCCCCCAGGAGCCCGGGTAGCTGGCACGGGTCATTTTTAGCCCATGGAGATGAGAAAGGGAAATGAATTCAGCTGGCTTTTTTGGCTGGAAAGCATCCCAGCCACGTTCCAGGAGAGAGAGGAGGTTTCTCTCCAAACACTCCCATTCCCCACTACTGACTGGGTGCTGCTGCTCAGCATCAGTTATCAAAAGTCCTCTTTTTGGCCCTTTTTTGTACCCCCAAAAGGTACAGCCCTCACTCAGTTTCGTTGAGGCTGACGCAGCTCGGAGACCACTCGCTTTTCTGGGAAGTTCTTATAAATGCCCTCTTGTGGGTATGGAAACACTGACATCACTGTTCTGGTTTGTCAAAGGGTTGTTATACACTTCTGAGGTTTGCCTGAAAAAACTTCATATTCCTCTAAAAAACAGTTCTTTGTCAGTCAGGGTGGAGTGGGGGACCCTCGGGATTTGCCATCTTGCTCCCTTCTGCTACGCTAAATGGGAGGACTCTCTGGAGGTGTGGAAATGTGCACAGCTCAAAACAGCTCTCAGAGGAGCAGCAAGAGGAGCTGTTTCTGGAAGGTGGGACCTCATCAAAGCACAGTGAAAGAGGGGAAAGGACTCCAATTAAGCATGGCTGTAATTAGTGGATTGTGGAACAATCCTGCTCCAGCTCCGGGCTGGGTTTGTTGGAGGGGATGAATGGAGGAGACCCCAGGGGCTGCCCAGAACTGCTGTATGGCCCAGCCAGCACTGGGGATGATGTCCCCTGGGTGCTGCAGGAGGGGAGAGCCCAGCGTGGGCACCAGCATCTCCCACCAAGGCCATTTCACAGAAAGGCTTTGGTTTCTCTGGATACAGAGGATGTTACCACCTTTAGCATCACTGTTTTTCTCCAAAACTTTATAAGAAATTCTCCAAGCGTCCTGAGTAAGTCATCTTTACCCGAGGCCCACGCAGAGATCCTCACTCCTGAGATCCCAAGTGTTGAAGAGCAGGTTGGATGGGGCTTTGAGCAACCTGGTCTAGCTGGAGGAGGAACTGGATGAGCTTTAAAGTCCCTTCCAACCCAAACCATTCCAGGATTCTATGATACATCGGGCGACTAAGGAAGGTCCAGAGTTATCCCGGATGGCAGGGAATGGGAAGGAATCCCAGTGTCAGAGCTGCCCCAGGACAAAAATTCCCCTCCCAGCAAGAAGGGCCAGCAGTGAGGTTTCTCTGCTCAGGTGTCCTGCTTTGAGGCCACCAGTTTCTCCCCCAGTGGGCAAGGAGGCACCAAAAGCTCCATCGTTAGTGCTGCAGCAGCTTCACACCAGGCTCTGGCACAACCACAACCCTTGTCCTTAAAGCTTAACCCAGCGAAACCAGCATTAAAAATAAATATTGGGAAACCCCACTGACAGTTGCGAGAGATCAGAGCTGTTGCCAAATAATATTTCTATTGTGTAAGGTGGCGTTTAGATCGATATCCACAGGAGCTGCTGGCCCAGCCACAGCCTCACTGATGTTACCCCCCCCCCTTGGAGCATGGAGAGCAGGATTTGTAGGATTTTTGGAAGCAAAGAGTTTAAATTCCAAATGATCAGCAGGCCATTGCACTAAAACATTAACTTTGGCATTTCCTACCAACGTATTTAAAAGAATCAAATGAAGGGTAACCCCAGTAAAACATCTAAGGGTGGAAATCAGCAGGCTCTCAAGGATTCCTCACAGATGCATTTGTAAAATGCCCCCGCTCACGGGGTGTTTCCCTCCCACCACGGTATCCCAGAAAGCTCCAAATGCCATGACACAAAATGCAGGAGTATCCAAGGGAAGGCAGGACTCGAGGGTGTCTATTTTTGTCAGTGAGGTTGACGGTTGGACAAGATGATCTTTAAGGTCCCTTCCAACCTAGAAGATGCTGTGATTCTGTGAAACTCTGAAACCCAAAGGGGCTCACTCTGTGGCTGAAGAGTAAATTGAGGAGAATTGAGCCGAGTTTAAGCAGGTTCCTGTCCCCCCCCACAGCCCCCAGGAGCCCGGGTAGCTGGCACGGGTCATTTTTAGCCCATGGAGATGAGAAAGGGAATGAATTCAGCTGGCTTTTTTGGTAGAGCACCCTGGAAAGCATCCCAGCCACCTTCCAGGAGAGAGAGGAGGTTTCTCTCCAAACACTCCCATTCCCCACTACTGACTGGGTGCTGCTGCTCAGCATCAGTTATCAAAAGTCCTCTTTTTGGCCCTTTTTTGTACCCCCAAAAGGTACAGCCCTCACTTAGTTTTGTTGAGGCTGACGCAGCTCGAAGACCACTTGCTTTTCTGGGAAGTTCTTATAAATGCCCTCTTGTGGGTATGGAAACACTGACATCACTGTTCTGGTTTGTCAAAGGGTTGTTATACACTTCGGGGATTTGCCTGAAAAAAACTTCATATTCCTCTAAAATACAGTTCTTTGTCAGTCGGGGTGGAGTGGGGGACCCTCGGGATTTGCCATCTCACTCCCTTCTGCTACACTAAATCAGAGGACTCTCTGGAGGTGTGGAAATGTGCACAGCTCAATGCAGCTCTCAAAAAGGAGCAGCAAGAGGAGCTGTTTCTGGAAGGTGGGACCTCATCAAAGCACAGTGAAAGAGGGGAAAGGACTCCAATTAAGCATGGCTGTAATTAGTGGATTGTGGAACAATCCTGCTCCAGCTCTGGGCTGGGTTTGTTGGAGGGGATGAATGAAGGAGACCCCAGGGGCTGCCCAGAACTGCTGTATGGCCCAGCCAGCACTGGGGATGATGTCCCCTGGGTGCTGCAGGAGGGGAGAGCCCAGCGTGGGCACCAGCATCTCCCACCAAGGCCATTTCACAGAAAGGCTTTGGTTTCTCTGGGTACAGAGGATGTTACCACCTTTAGCACCACTGTTTTTCACCAAAACTTTATAAGAAATTCTCCAAGTGTCCTGAATAAGTCATCTTTACCCAAGGCCCACGCAGAGATCCTCACTCCTGAGATCCCAAGTGTTGAAGAGCAGGTTGGATGGGGCTTTGAGCAACCTGGTCTAGCTGGAGGAGGAACTGGATGAGCTTTAAAGTCCCTTCCAACCCAAACCATTCCAGGATTCTATGATACATCGGGCGACTAAGGAAGGTCCAGAGTTATCCCGGATGGCAGGGAATGGGAAGGAATCCCAGTGTCAGAGCTGCCCCAGGACAAAAATTCCCCTCCCAGCAAGAAGGGCCAGCAGTGAGGTTTCTCTGCTCAGGTGTCCTGCTTTGAGGCCACCAGTTTCTCCCCCAGTGGGCAAGGAGGCACCAAGAGCTCCATCGTTAGTGCTGCAGCAGCTTCACACCAGGCTCTGGCACAACCACAACCCTTGTCCTTAAAGCTTAACCCAGCGAAACCAGCATTAAAAATAAATATTGGGAAACCCCACTGACAGTTGCGCTTGTCCTTAAAGCTTAACCCAGCGAAACCAATATTAAAAAATAAATATTGGAAAACCCCACTGACAGTTGCAAGAGATCAGAGCTGTTGCCAAATAATATTTCTGTTGTGTAAGGTGGCGTTTAGATCGATATCCACAGGAGCTGCTGGCCCAAACTCACTGATGTTACCCCCCCCCTGCAGCACACAGAGCTGGATTTGTAAGATTTTTGGAAGCAGAGAGTTTAAATTCCAAATGATCAGCAGGCCATTGTGCTAAACCATTAACTTTGGCATTTCCTATCAATGTATTTAAAATAATCGAATGAAGAGTAACCCCAGTAAAACATCTAAGGGTGGAAATCAGCAGGCTCTCAAGGATTCCTCACAGATGTATTTGTAAAATGCCCCTGCCCACGGGGTGCTTCCCTCCCACCACGGTATCCCAGAAAGCTCCAAATGCCATGACACAAAATGCAGGAGTATCCAAGGGAAGGCAGGACTCGAGTCGGCTGTTGGTGGAGAAGCCGTTACGCCGATTGTGTCTCTCCATCCAGGCAAACCTAACCCACAGGTACTGACTGTGATACGGGTTTCTGTCCTCCAAGAAGGTGGACAGAGAAGACGTTTGTCCACCACGGAGGTGTGACACTCTCCAGGACTCAAGCTCTTTAAAATAACAGCAGACCGAGCAAGCAAATTTAGTAACCTTGATGACTTGGCTCATCATCTTGGACACCTCTGTCAGAGATGATGAGCCTGGATCCCTCAGGCATCTTGACGAGCGGCCATGCTTTTCTGGGAAGTTCTTATAAATGCCCTCTTGTGGGTATGGAAACACTGACATCACTGTTCTGGTTTGTCAAAGGGTTGTTATACACTTCGGGGATTTGCCTGAAAAAAACTTCATATTCCTCTAAAATACAGTTCTTTGTCAGTCGGGGTGGAGTGGGGGACCCTCGGGATTTGCCATCTCACTCCCTTCTGCTACACTAAATCAGAGGACTCTCTGGAGGTGTGGAAATGTGCACAGCTCAATGCAGCTCTCAAAAAGGAGCAGCAAGAGGAGCTGTTTCTGGAAGGTGGGACCTCATCGAAGCACAGCTGAAAGAGGGGAAAGGACTCCAATTAAGCGTGGCTGTAATTAGTGGATTGTGGAACAATCCTGCTCCAGCTCTGGGCTGGGTTTGTTGGAGGGGATGAATGAAGGAGACCCCAGGGGCTGCCCAGAACTGCTGTATGGCCCAGCCAGCACTGGGGATGATGTCCCCTGGGTGCTGCAGGAGGGGAGAGCCCAGCGTGGGCACCAGCATCTCCCACCAAGGCCATTTCACAGAAAGGCTTTGGTTTCTCTGGGTACAGAGGATGTTACCACCTTTAGCACCACTGTTTTTCACCAAAACTTTATAAGAAATTCTCCAAGTGTCCTGAATAAGTCATCTTTACCCAAGGCCCACGCAGAGATCCTCACTCCCGAGATCCCAAGTGTTGAAGAGCAGGTTGGATGGGGCTTTGAGCAACCTGGTCTAGCGGGAGGAGGAACTGGATGAGCTTTAAAGTCCCTTCCAACCCAAACCATTCCAGGATTCTATGATACATCGGGCGACTAAGGAAGGTCCAGAGTTATCCCGGATGGCAGGGAATGGGAAGGAATCCCAGTGTCAGAGCTGCCCCAGGACAAAAATTCCCCTCCCAGCAAGAAGGGCCAGCAGTGAGGCTTCTCTGCTCAGGTGTCCTGCTTTGAGGCCACCAGTTTCTCCCCCAGTGGGCAAGGAGGCACCAAAAGCTCCATCGTTAGTGCTGCAGCAGCTTCACACCAGGCTCTGGCACAACCACAAGCCTTGTCCTTAAAGCTTAACCCAGCGAAACCAATATTAAAAAATAAATATTGGAAAACCCCACTGACAGTTGCAAGAGATCAGAGCTGTTGCCAAATAATATTTCTGTTGTGTAAGGTGGCGTTTAGATCGATATCCACAGGAGCTGCTGGCCCAAACTCACTGATGTTACCCCCCCCCTGCAGCACACAGAGCTGGATTTGTAAGATTTTTGGAAGCAGAGAGTTTAAATTCCAAATGATCAGCAGGCCATTGTGCTAAACCATTAACTTTGGCATTTCCTATCAATGTATTTAAAATAATCGAATGAAGAGTAACCCCAGTAAAACATCTAAGGGTGGAAATCAGCAGGCTCTCAAGGATTCCTCACAGATGTATTTGTAAAATGCCCCTGCCCACGGGGTGCTTCCCTCCCACCACGGTATCCCAGAAAGCTCCAAATGCCATGACACAAAATGCAGGAGTATCCAAGGGAAGGCAGGACTCGAGTCAGCTGTTGGTGGAGAAGCCGTTACGCCGATTGTGTCTCTCCATCCAGGCAAACCTAACCCACAGGTACTGACTGTGATACGGGTTTCTGTCCTCCAAGAAGGTGGACAGAGAAGACGTTTGTCCACCACGGAGGTGTGACACTCTCCAGGACTCAAGCTCTTTAAAATAACAGCAGACCGAGCAAGCAAATTTAGTAACCTCGGTGACTTGGCTCATCATCTTGGACACCTCCGTCAGAGATGATGAGCCTGGATCCCTCAGGCATCTTGATGAGCGGCCAAGACCAGCCAGGAAAACTTCAGCCTCTGAGACCAACAGCTCCTGAACTCCTCACCTCCATGGTGGGCTCAACTGCATGGACATGGTGGTTCCACTGCCATCTGGTCAAGTCAAAGCCAACCTCTGTTGGATTAAGTCTATTTGAGGCTGCTTGCAATGAATATTTACGTTTCAAATTACAATCTGATGGTCTTGTTTTGGGATCCTTGTGAAACGTCAAAGTCTGAAATGGGGGGAGCTATGAACAGCCATCAACACTGAGGTGAGATCTCTCCAGCCATCCCAACATCAAAAGTTAGGCCGACGTGGCAGAGCAAGATGGGAGAAACACAAAAAGAACCTTCAAATTGTCTTTTTTCAAAGTTTTCTAGGCTGGTTGGGAGCCGCTTTGAGGACAAACTGCTGGCAGTATCAACCCCTCAGCACCTGTGAAGCTGTTAGTTTTGCAGAGGAACATGCACTACCCGGGTTCAGTTTGGGTGGATACACACCTAGACCAGTCCCAAGGCATGCTCTGTAAGCAGTTAGTAAGTGCTAATTAAGTGGTTAACATCAAAAGCTAGTTTCCTCTAGGTATGCACTAATTTAAGACAGTTTTCATCTGCTATGGAAGTGATCCAAGCCATTCTCAACGTAGGAACATTATCTATTTATGAAGATTTTTTTATTATTTTTTTTTTACTGAAATGGAAAATGAGGAAGGAACCGTGAAGTTGGTTTTTCCTGAACTTCCCAGGCAGGTCAGCACCTCCTATTTTCACCCCAAAAGGCAAACAGCCGTGCTGTGTCATTCCCAACCCCTCGTGCAGCTCGACAATGACCAGCCCTCGCTGCACGGGCAACGCAGGACAGTCTCTCCCAGGCTCAAGGGCTCATCCAGCCCAGGAAGACAACAAGGATTTGGTGCTTCCCATCCCAATCCCACCTTTTTTCCCCTCTCCAGCACCTGCTCCATCACTCGGAGGCGTGAGGTTCCTACAGCACCACGGCACACCAGGATTTTCCTGGCTGGGTTTTCTTGATGAATAAACACGGGAGTGAGCGGCTCGGTGGCACGTTAAAGCCTGTTTCTCTGTGTGATTCTTTCAAATACTCCCTTTAGCCTCAAACTGCCCCTTTTCCCCGTGTTTCAGAGAGGAAGCTATGCAGGAGAAGCTCAAAGATGAAAGAGTTACTACTTTTTTTTGTGTGTACCAAGCACAGCGTAACTAGTTAGCACTCCCAAACCTGATAATAAATACCTCATCTAAACGTAGAGAATGTAACTCAGTGGCTATTACAATTAGATATAGTTCTCAGAGCATTCCTTAAACACAAATTCAGTTACAGACCAAAGTAAGAGCCCTTTTAACACTGAAAACACATATTTCTGAAGCATCTCTGTGGTTCCAGTCCCTTTAAGTGCAATGTGTCCTTACAGAACCTGCCCGGTGTCCGTTCCAGGTGCCACACGGTAGAGGGAGGGCCATCGGGGGTCAGAGTGTCCTCAGTTCCCCACCCTGTGGCTCCTCGGGGCTGGCTGCGGGGTGACTACAGCGGGAGAGAGACAAGGAACACTCCTCCCACCTCGAGTCACAACAGCTTTCAAGATAGTGCAGTAACTGCCCTCCCACCCCACAGTCTGAGAGGGGGAAATCCAGCCTTGGAGGGGGCTTTGCCCCAGCACTTGGACCCTTCCGCTGGGTTTAACGTTGGGAGAGGGAGCAGATGAGAAAGCAGATCCCTCCTGACACAGCCCCGCTCTGTTCTGCTGCCACAAGTCCCCTTTGCCTGGTTATTTCCCCCTCTCTCTCTCTCTCTTTCTCTCTCCTCTCACAAGCGGCTTTGAGCACACTTACCGTCTGGGACTTCATCCGGCCTCTTCCTTTTCTCATAAACAACTATGATGACAACGAGGATAACGATTTCTGCCAGGATCCCCAAAAAGGGCCAGAGGGGAGCCAAGTGGCTGCGGACACGCAGGATGGTGGTGACCGAGACGGAGCCGACCTGGTTGGTGGCGTTGCACATGTACTCGCCGGGATCCTCGTTGATCTGGAGGTTTGTGATGCTCAGCTCGGTGTAGTTGTCTTTGTTTGAAATGAAGAATCTCCCGGAGGAGTTGTTGATGTCCTGATAAAAGGAGGAAAAAGGCGGAAAGAGGAGAAGAGCAAGAGGCTTTAGTGAGCTCTTGGTGCCTTTTCGGTGCCATGGAAACTGGAAGAGGGATTCCTGCAGAGAGGCTGGTTGGTTAACACGAGGGAAGAGCCCACCAGAGCATTTATTCTGTCTCTCTCACTAAGTGAGCTCCCAAGCACTGAAGTGCTTCAAAACACCACCAAAAAAACGCCAGTTTAACAGACAACCTGCATTTTCACCCTACTTGAACAGCAACAGCCACAAAACACCAGTGCCGGTGACCGTGTGAGCGATGTGTCCTCAGCCTTCTCCTGCAGGAGAAACCCTGACACCCCCTCACCGTTCACAGCAAGGAGCTGGGGGAGATGAGAGAAGTAATGGGAGAGAGGATACACTCCCTACCAGGGGCCAAAATTTCAATAGAGAAGGGAAAAATACAAAGTAGCACTAGATTATTCTATTATTATTATTATTCTCTAAGGTCTCAGGAGGTGATTCTGCCCCTCTGCTCTGCGCTCATGAGACCCCACCTGGAGCACTGTGTCCAGCTTTGGAGTCCTCAACACAGAAAGGACATGGACCGGCTGGAACAGGTGCAGCGGAGGACCATGAAGATGATCAGAGGGATGGATGGAGCACCTCTGCTATGGAG